>NW_022605335.1:0-16767 GCF_008692095.1 Etheostoma spectabile
CATTTTGGAGTAAGGTTTTTCTCCAAGAGGGGAGTGTGGTCCTTATTCGCCTCCCCATTGACAACTCAGCTGGACTGAAGCCTGTAGTGGAGCACGGAGTGGACCTATAGCTCATTAGAGCCATCACAGGATCTTCCAGTTTGAGGATTTTCTTTGCGATCTGTACCGCTCTCTCTGCGTGTCCGTTACCTTGCAGGTGATGGGGACTAGAAGTGCAGTGTTTGAAGTCCAACCGCCTGGCTAATTCTTGAAACTCTGTACCAGAGAACTGGGACCATTATCACTCACCACTTCATCTGGGTGCCAATCTTGCAAAAAACTGTTTTTAGCTTTTGGATGACTTGTCCAGCCGTTGTTGAGGACAGATGCAAAATCTCAATGAATCTGGAGTAGTAATCTGAAATACCAGGTAATTTTGGCGTTCATGCTCACAGAGATCCATTGCACTCTTTTCCAGGGTCGCTCAGGAAGTGGTGTAGAGATGAGAGGTTGTTTTGTTGTGTTCTTTTCAGCTCACCACACAAGCTGGCATGAGGTTACAAGTTTTGTTTATCTCGGAAGCAGCCCAGGCCACCACACCGATGAAGATGCCGCTCTCTGCATTTAATCAAGCCCTGGTGTCCTTCATGGATTTTTAGAAGAATCTCATCTCTCATTGGCTTAGGCACGACGATCCTGCTACCTCTAAAAGTAACCATTTTATTCAGACAGCTCTGATTTAACTTGGACATATGCTCTTGCTTCATAGCCACTTTGCTTATGTGTTCGGCCATCCTCTCCTTACGAGTGTTATGACGGACTGCAGTTCTTGTCCCGCTGTAGCGCTGTCCTGATTTCTTCCATTTTGCTAGTAGATGCAGGATCCCTTCCACCACGCTAGCTACGTAGCACGCCACATCCTGTGCGTGTCAGTCTCCACACCTGTGTTGGCCAGTGGGCTGCGTGACAGTGTGTCAGTGACGATGAGGGTTTTTCCTGGAGCGTACTCCGCAACCGGTTGAATCTCATGAGCCTCATTAGCAGACGCTGACAACGCAAGGGTACATTATCCAGCTGCGGCTGTTGATGAGGGGTACGAGCGGCTTGTGGTCTGTTTACAAGTTTAAACCGCTCTAGTCCTTTAGGTACCTGTCAAACCTTTCGCCCGCCCAAACGCCCGCCAGAGCTTCCTTTTCAATCTGGGCGTAGCGGGATTCAGCGTCGGTGAGACGTCTGGAGCAATATGCTACAGGTTTCCACTGCTCCCCGTGGAGTTGTAGTAGCACACCCCCTAGCCCATAACTGCTTGCATCGGCCGATACAGCAGTCAGTTTAGATACGTCGTAGTAGGCAAGTACTGGTGCAGTTGTTAACAGTTCTTTAATGTGTTCAAATGCTGTTTCTTGAGCATGACTCCAGTTCCATGTATTCTGGTTCTTCAGGAGTTCATACAGCGGTTGTCCCACAGTTGAGAGATTGGGGATGTATCTACCCAAGTAGTTAACCATTCCCAGTATCCTTTTCAACTCCTGCACATCTGCCGGCGGTGACAGCTGGCATAGCCTCCACTTATCTGGGTCAGGCCGAATCCAGACCTATCAATGAGGTGCCGAGGAACCGCAGCTGACTCTGCCTGATGAGCACTTTTCTCTGTTGAGCTTTAGACCAGCTGACTCGATCGCTGCATCACCTTCTCCAGCCTGTTGTCATGTTCTGCCTCTGTGGCACCATACACGGAATACGTCCATAAGACCTCACACCCCCAGTCCTTGAAGAGTCTCCATCATTTTCCTTTGAAAGATTTCAGGTGCACTGGTTATGCCAAACGGTAGCCGCTTGAAGTGGAAGCGTCCAACACGCGTGATGAATGTAGTGAGCTTAACAGCTATCCGGTGTGGAGTGGTATCTGGAAGAACCACCTTGCGGCGTCGAGTGATGAGAAGATGGTGGCTCCGCTTAGTTTTGCAGTTATCATCCTCTGTAGTAGGCAAGATGTACTGTTCTCTCTTAACAGCCTCGTTCAGCCTCTTGAGATCAACGCAGATGCGAGCTTTACCTGTGCTCCTATTCAGACTGGCACCATGGGTGGCACACCAGTCTGTAGTTGTGTTACTCGCTCGATGATGCCATTTTTCTCCATCCTCTGTAGCTCCTCTTTTACCTTCTCCCATCGGAAGTGGTACAACGCCGTGCAGTATAGACAGCATATGGTTGATATTGTCTTTAAGCTGTATTCGTACAGGTTCAGTCTTTAATGTTCCCATGTTCCCCATAAGCTTGTGCATGCCCATGGCTGCTCACGGTTTCGTCCACTATCCTCACTAGCTTCATTTCAACAGAAAGTGGTCTACTGAGTAGATTGTTCACTGTGCGTCCACGAATGACATATGCTTGGAGTGGGTAGCTCTTTCCTTATGTGTCACCGTGCTCTGAATTTTCCAATGCACTTCAGCTCCCCCCCTGGGCTATATAGTGGCATCTGCAGGCTCCATGGACTTTTGGGTTTGAGTGTGTTGTAAGTCTGCTCACAGATGATGCTCACATCGGCCCCTGTGTCAATTTTAAACTGGGCTGGCGTAGAACCACATGCAAGTCCACAGTCCAATGCTTAGCTGAGCCATCAGTTTTACTTACAGCTCCAAGAAAATAAGGCTGCAACTTGCTGGTTTCTCTGGACCTCACTCACTGTTTTTTTACTCCTACACACTCTGCTCCAATGTCCAATTATTGCATGGTTGCTGTAGACTTTCTAGCGGGCAATTTTCGTCCTTACTATGCTGGCTTTTCCACATTTCCCACATTGTCCATTACTACCCCCCTTTAGGCTTACCATAGCTTTTGTGAATTTATTGTGCTTGTTCGTGATTTCGTTTATCATCCCAGCTGCCTCTCCCTGCATGCTGACTTGTGAAGCCACCTCTTCAGATTGCCGGACCGTCTCACGGTTGTCGCGAGCGTTAAGTCCTTGGTTAACTGCAGCTTACGTGAGACATCCTTATCCAATATCCACAACGATCTGTCGCGGATATTCTCTTCCCTTGTTGGCGCCGAAGTCGCAATGGTCGGACAGCTCGTATAGAGCTCTGATGAAAGTCTCCACTTTCTCTCCCGCCCTCTGCACGCGCTGGTGGAACAGTGCTCGTTCGTCAATAACATTCCCGTCTTGGCACGAAATATTCATCGAACTTTGCTAGCACTAGGTCAAAGTCGTCTGGCGCTGTCTTCCTCGCCAAAGGCAAACGATCTGTAAATGTTTTCCAACTCATTTCCATGGCGTATATGAGGCTGCTCACCTGGACAGCGCCATCGTCTTTGTCGAGCTTGGGGCGGTCCTAACCTCACAAAACCTGCTTCCAACCGCCATTCTCCCGGTTTGTCAAAGGAGAAGCTTGTCGGGGGGTTAAATTGGCCATAACTCCTTCCGTTCACTTCTGACACCATGTAAAATGATATTCCGGAGGCTTAATACTCTTTAGCCGGAGCTATATCTTTATTGAATCATACAGTAGTACCCGTCCCATCACACAACCACGTCTCGCGATAACATGCAAGGCTATAGCGCGATCTCACTTTTTCTGTGCTACCGTAAAACTCATAGTAATGAACAGGCAAATACACATCCTTATATGACACATGACAACAAAACAGCACTTCTTAAGCTGAATGGGGATGGATGTATATTTTAGATGGGATTTACTAAGAGGACACAGAAGGAGAGATGAACTGAGAAGATGTGTGGGAGAACAAAAAAAAAAAGGATTCTCAATGCTAGTTTTCACCACCCCTCCCACTTACAGTACATGCGTGTTTCAAAAAAACAACAGAAACACACAGGAACTTTCATTTACTGGCAGATCTGTAGGACTTTTGAGGCGTAATATGAGTCACTCGGTTTAGTAAGGGCTGAGGATTTTTTCTTAACAATTTTTAAGTCTGAGCTCTGCTATCAAAGTTGTCATTAAACATGTACAGCCACAGAATTCAGCGTGCCCATATTCCCGAGACTAAGGTTTTAGCACTCAAGTCTATTCTGTGAACCTTACGAGCTTACAGCATGTAGTGGCTGTCATTAAGGTTCCCTCTGATGTGTGTTTTTGTTCCCCCCCCCTGGCAGTAAACTGGAATTATGTCAAATTTAAAACAAACTTCGCAGAAACAAACGTCCAAGGATTAATGTGAAATTATTGTAATTTATTCCAGGCTTAATCCCTCATATATCCCTGATAAGTAGCTGTCAGCAGGCACACATACAGTAGACTCTCCTTCAGTCTCCCACACACTCACACCTAGCATAAGCCCTTTTTCCTGAGCACCACGACTAGCTAGGAATAGCCCGACCAATACCAAGACTAGACCAATTAGCTAGCTAGGCTACTATACGTATAGCTAGCAGGTTTTGCCATATTAATTTAAACTTGGTAGTTATCATATTTGCCCAGAGAATGATGAACTATATCTTATAGCACTTTTTTTATACAATTCATGGTTTTTAGCCCAATAACGTATAGCATGTTTTAGCTAACAAAAATAGCTAGTAAATAGCTAGCTCGCTAGCTAGCTTGTAGAATAGCACATACATTATAATTTGTAGCAGTTTTTCACTAATTATAGCTATAACTGTATCAAGTCAACAAGACATATCCATCCAAGCATTTTGTCATGTAAATATGAAACAAAGTCATTAAAAGTACTTAAAATTATGCATAAATCTCACCTGTGGCTAGGTTGTACAAGTAGGTTTTTACATTACCAAGCATCATCTTAACTTGTTACACAGCCATGGTTGGCTCATTGTTGCTCTCATGTTAAAAGTGGAGAAAATGTATTGCAACTGCGATATTCCGAAGCATCCTTAACTGAAACACTTGTTCGCATTTTTACTAACAAAACGTTACAGACATTTTTTGCAACCGAGCTGGAAGCGCAAACCCAGAAAAGAAATTTAAAAAAAGGTGGAAGACGCGCACCCATGGTGAACGCACACAGGTGTTCCAATTAATTGCCTGATTAACCTCCTCTGAGGACTGTGTGTGTGTGTCATAGACTGTATTAATATAACGGTGTGGGTGTGTGTGTGTGTGTGGTGTGGGGTGTAGGCCTACAGACCAATAAAAACGGGGCGACCATAACTAGGTAATCTAGGTTTATTACTCTAAGGCAGGGGTCTTCAACGTTTCCAGACCAAGGCCCCCAAACTGATGGCGAGATGGAGCGGGGACCCCCTATTATATATATTTGTATAAATTTGTGTTATATCAAACTGGTCCTATAGTGCCATGTGTGCATTGATGACTGAAAGACATCTTCTGCCTCCATTTATCTGTTTACTACAGTGTGTTGAATTCATGTTAATGTGTATTTAAGACATTAAATTAGTGGAAAAAATTGCAGGGGGGGGGGAATATAAAAAAAAGTCTAATCAACCAAACTTTCGCAACTTCCATGCAGTACCTCCGGGACCCCCTAGGGGTCGCGGACCCCCTGTTGAAGACCCCTGCTCTAAGGTTAATGACTGCTAATGAGCATGTAGCTACTGTCTGGTCCATCCATGAACAAATTATTTAGTGACAGGAACACATAAAACAATTTTTTTTTTTTTTTTCATTTCTACATTTATTATACAGGAAAGTTAGAAAAAGTAACATTACATCACAATATAAAACTGGCCTGACTCAGTTTAAAACTGGTTTTCAGCAAGTTCCTGTTCTGCAGAAACATAAAAACATGGTACAGCACGCCAAGACAGACATTAATACAAGACATCGATGTAGATAAAATTTTGACAACTGAAAACAATACAGTTACATAAGGACAAAGACAGTTATACAAGACATCCGCTGGCTAGATAAAACGGACAGTGGCAAACAAGGCTGGATAATACACAAACAAATTAATTAATGCGTGCAATGTACTGTTAATAAGGAGCTGTTTGTATGCCTTTTTGAAATATGTGATGGATGATAGTGTTCTGATGTGATACGGAATGTCATTCCCAATCTTGGTATATGTAAAAAAAAAGATTTCAATGGCCAACAGAACGCTCCTGAACCTCATCTATAGACTCTGGGAGTCTAGACACATGTTTGGTGGACTTACATTATCTCAAATACATTTCATTAAATTGGTGAGGCTACTATATAGAAAGAAATTATTTTTCTCATTGGAGACCATGGTGCATTCATGAGCTGAAAAGGCTCCAAATTTGATATTTCAGAGTTGGTTGCTCTTGAATACTGCTATACAGTAGCCTATAGATACATAAATGAAATCCTATTCATAGGCTAATTAAGGTGTGGATAACATCAGTGTTGAATGTGTTTTTCTAAAGTGGAAGCCATCAAACCACACTAGCGTGCTGGCCAGTTGTACGGTAGGCTACTCTTGGTCTCTGTTCAACCAGGTCCGTCATCTTCTTGTTGATTCACAGGGACACACGGAGGTGAGAGGAAGACTATAATGCCCTGCTGCACTAACGGACCACAGAGAGGGGTAAAAAAAAGGGTCTGTGTTGTTTTTTTTGTTTACGCCAGGAGAACACAAATGTCTTAACTCATGGGTGACCACCAAATATTCTAAAAGGTTAAACCAATTGAAAAAGGCAATGTGACAAATTTAGAGTCCTACACTCAACATTTAAACTTATTTCACAGTCATAAACCACCTTTAATCTGACTGTCACCACCTGCTTTAACCCTTGTGTTGTCTTCCCAAAAATCAACACTTTTGTTGACGCTTTTAATCAATGTTTTTAACTTTTTCTTTCGTAAATGTCCCATTTTTCTAAACTTTTGACTCTTTTTTTCCCCCAACGTTTGTCACTTTTTTTGACATTTTACGTAACACTCTTCTACACTGTGGTGTGCTGGGGGGGCAGCATATCAAAGAAGGACACCCACAGGCTGGAGAAACTGATCAGGCGGGCCGGCTCTGTGGTCGGCATGAAGCTGGACTCACTGGTGACGGTGGCAGAGAGGAGGACATTGGACAAACTGCTGGACATTACTGACAATGCCAGCCACCCCCTGCACCCCGTCATCAGCACCCAGAGGAGCCGGTTCAGTGGAAGGCTGCTCCTTCCCAAGTGCCGGACCACCAGACTCAAGGACTCCTTTGTCCCTCATGCCATTAGACTATACAACTCCTCACTAGGGGGGAGGAGGAAATAGGACAGAGAGGACAATACATACATACATACAGTACTTATACAGACATACATACATACATACATACATACATACATACATACAGTACTTATACAGACATACATACATACATACATACATAAATACATACATACACAGTACACTACATACAGACATAATACAGACATACATACCATACTACATACTTATACACACTACATAATACAGAGTAAACATCATACAGTACTTTACAGACCATACATACATACATACTCATACATACATACACAGTACAGACATATAGACATATCATACATACATACATACACAGTAAACTACATACTACATACATACACACAGATAACACCACATACAATACTACACATATACTCACAACATACACACAGTACACATACATACATACATACATACTACCACAGCACCCATACATACATACATTACATATAAATACCATACAATACAGTACATACACTTATACAGCACATACATACATACATACAGTACTTATACAGACCATACTTATATATACATACACAATACATACATTACTATAACAGCCATAGTACATACATACATACATACCATATCTTTACATACTATACATACTATCTACATACATACACTAATAGTATACTGTATAAGAAAGACATACAAATATAAAATACATACCTACAAGACATACATACACACAAAACATAAATACATACATACATACATACACCACAGTACACTACACAAATACAGGGACATACAAGACAACATACATACACACAGTAACAAATATCATACATACACAGTACACATACATACACATACACATACATACACACATACACATACTACATACATACATCATACACACAGTACCATACACATACACAACCTACATCCACACAGTACACATACTTACATACATACATACATACATACAGTACTTATACAGACATACATACATACATACATACATACAGTACTTATACAGACATACATACATACATACATACATACATACATACACACAGTACACGTACATACATACACACAGTACACATACACACAGTACACATACATACATACATACATACACACAGTACACATACTTACATACATACATACATACATACATACATACACACAGTACACATACATACATACATCCCCCTCCCCATGCATATTAAAGCGGCACAGTCCTTACAAACATTTAAATCACTGCTTAAGACGCACCTGTTTGCTGTGGCTTTTAACCCTCGTTAACTTGGATTGAGATATTTTAAAGTGTTGTTTGTCTCCCTGTGATGTATTTTGGTTGGAGTGATTTTTACACTTGTTATTTGTGTATTTGATACTTACCCTGTTCAGCACTTTGGTCAACTGCTGTTGTTTTTAAATGTGCTATAGAAATAAAATTGACATTGACATTGACATTGACATACATACACACAGCACACATACATACATACATACATACAGTACTTATACAGACATACATACATACATACATACATACATACACACAGTACACGTACATACATACACACAGTACACATACATACACACAGTACACATACATACACACAGTACACATACATACACACAGTACACATACTTACATACATACATACATACATACATACACACAGTACACATACATACATACATACATACATACACACAGTACACATACTTACTTACATACATACATACATACACACAGTACACATACTTACATACATACATACATACACACAGTACACATACATACATACATACACACAGCATACATACATGCGTACAGTACTTATACAGACATACATACATACATACATACATACATACATACATACATACACACAGTACACATACATACACACAGTACACATACTTACATACACACAGTACACATACATACATACACGCACACCTGGACTTAAATTCACACCTAGTCACTTTATCACTTTATCACTTCAATACTGGACTCAACACTGACACTTTAATAATAATTTATGGTCTTTTCTTTGTTTATTTGACAAATGTTCTTATTATTGTTATTTTGTTGTCTTCATACTGTCTTTTTTATCTATTTTTTAATTTCTTTTCTTTTGCTAAAACTGCTGCTGGAATTTTCAATTTCCTTGCGGGAGTCATCCCAAAAGGATCAATAAAGAGAAGTCTAAGTCTAAGTCTCTAAGTCTAACACCAACTTATTAACTTTAGTTTTACAGTTATTTTAGGAATTTATGGTCAATAAACCTCATTTATAGGAAATTATGTTTTAGTTAGAAAAGCAAAATTAAAATTTCCTAAAATTAAAGGAATGGATGTTGATGGATAATCACAGACTGGAATATGTCAACTTTTACTCAATACTATTCAAAAACGCTTACATTTGTTTTTTTCAAATGCTATAAAATTTAATAAGACGCCCCAAAATTAATGAAAGCAGAGATGTGTACTTGCCAAAGAGCTTTGTGTGGAATCAATAATGTTATTTTGGGAAAATAAAAAGAACTTTGATATAGGAAATCGGGTCAATTTGACCCGAGGACAACATGAGGTTAAGTAAACTGTCCTGTTGCATTCTGTTCATTTCCTCAAAGGCCCATACAAAGAATATTTCACTATCCAAATAAGCTCACCTTAGTTGG
Organism: Etheostoma spectabile; assembly: GCF_008692095.1. NCBI lineage: Eukaryota > Metazoa > Chordata > Actinopteri > Perciformes > Percidae > Etheostoma > Etheostoma spectabile. The sequence goes on from NW_022605335.1 coordinate 9,788, forward strand.
GACTTGATATAAGCGCTCAAACACTGAAAGCTAGCAGTGTCACAGCAGCTGAGGAAAACTGGTTTAAACAATTCATTTCATCTTATTCCACATCCTCCATAGTCCCCCTCTGCAATCTTCATTCCCTCTTGCCCTTCATTAGATTGAACCCTCTGCCTTTTGAAAGATGGAGAAGAACGCTGGTTATTCAAATTCAAATCAACACTGACAGAGAAGCAGATGTAAAAAGAGAGAGAGAGGGCTAAAGAGAGCTGCAAAGCTTGTACCTGACGTTGTTAGTATTAATGTGATTCCACTGCAAGGGTTGGATCGATGCAGTCAGATGAGGGACTGTGTTAACATCCTAATCTCTAATAGCATCAGAGCAGCCAGACTATGAAAAAAAACTCTAGCAGTTCAGCCATGAACACGCACACACGGACACACACACACACACACACACACACAGATCGAGATGATAAGACAGACATGAGGAGCCATTAGAGGAAGACCTGTATGTGTGTTGAAAGAGAACACCCAGATGGCCTCGATGACCCCGCCAGACTGTTCCTTCCCTGCGGTTCACACAACAGACTGCACAGTTCCACAAGGAACCACTGACCTAAGACCACGTTAAAAAATACCAGATTTATAAATCATCTTTAACTAGAAAGTGGAGATCAATTTCCATTTAAGCTTGTGATCATTTTTTCAAATTCTCTGCGATAAAAATGTTGTACTGTATGACCAATGCAGACATTTGCGCACACGTTGGCTCAAATTGAAGCTGCACAAGGCATTTTGCAAAGCACAATGCATGCTTGGTGCATTCATATTTCAACACTTACATAACATTACGTTTAAGACCTAATTTACCTTTTGGGCCACATATTTGAGAAAATGACACCGCCCAGTAAGTGGTGAGATGTTGCTCTTTATAACTCTGATTTGGTTTTTAGCAAAGCAACACAGCACGTAAAATAAGCACAGCAGAAACGTCAGATAGGTTGGACCACCATGTTTAACAACTGTAGATATCTCTAAATGTTACAGTTAGGGCTCAAATGACAACAAAAATAAAGATTTAAGTGCAGCCAAGGCTACCCCTGCCCAACGCTAATCCCACATCAGCTGAAAGACATTTTCCACTGTCCCCTGGCCTGCATGAAAAGCTTTTTGCTAATCAAAATTAGACAAAAGCAATCTTTATTTTTTCTTTGCTTGTGCCCCATTGCTCAAACCTTTTCAAATCTAATTTTACTCATTAGTAAGCCTCTGGAGTACTTCCGTCTCATACTGCAGACACAACCTCTGAGACTTGCATGTGTGCATGTGTGAGACAGCATCTTTAATTACCCAGGTAACACAGCCAGATGCTCCATCACTCTGGCAATGGCATGATTAAAAGCAGTAAAATATTCATTTCAATCAGACACCCACATGCCACATGTATAATAATGCACAGCGGAAGGACACAGCAACTTTTTACCCACACACACACACACCACACACATCACCATTTTCCCTGTTCACGCCACCACAGCAGCTGCTGCATGTGTGTCGGGGTGGATCCAAGAAATGGGACTGTGAATGAGCCACTTCGAGCAACACTCCACAGGGAGGTCAGAGGGTAGCCAGACTGCATTCTGGGACATCATTCAGCTACCTACACAGCAGATGTGTCGGGTTGCTCTCTCGCTGCCCTGACTCTCTCTGGGAATGTATTTGTCGGGAAACAGCATCTTGGGTTTGCCGTCTATCGAGCATTCAGCTTTCTCTGTGTGGGTGTGCTACCTTTTTCTTGTTCTTCTTCTACTTGTCAACGCTTCACTGCTTGTCAATATCTTAAAATACCTGCAAGCAGTTTGTCAGAGGTCTCAGAAGCAGTCTGTGATGTCTCTAGTGGGCGGAAGAGTATACAAACACACAACATCTAAGACTTGAGGTGAATATGCAGACACAAGGCAGACACCTGATTTCTAACTCACTTTGGTGAACGATCTGCCCAAGGCTCCATATGTGAACACTGAGAAACTACATAGAATAGTAGGACTTTCCCATCCAGCATTTCAGTAAAAATATGTTTACAAAATCAAAGGTTTCATTTAAATGTAAATAACACAAAAAAGATGCGCTTTTCACACACTTGAATATTTTCTTTTCTCTGTCAATCCCATGCTTCCACTTTGTCTAATTTCCATTTCTGTCCTTTCAATCCCTTTGACTTCTGCTGTCTCTTTGTGTTTCTTTGATTAAGCCCTCTGTCGCAGTCATGTTTAGACTCCAGCAGTAGGCTACAATTACTCAGCACACTGTGGTGGTGTGTGTGTATTGTATCACGCTCATTACAATTACCTCTGGGTTGTGAGTGTGTGGCTGCTGTTGCCTGCTCATGTTCCAATTTTCTCTCTGAGTGGTGAGAGAGCTGCATCCAGATGCTTCAGCGTGCACCAACAACGTGGCCAAGAAATAGGAAGTCTCCATTTGGATGAATGACGAGAGGTGGATCCATGAATACGGCAAGGTCAAATCTGCGTGACCAGGAAGAGCAACGCCTTGAGACATCCGAGCTTTACTCTACGCTTCGGTTACTTTCTGCCTTCTGCAGCAGAAGCACAGAGGGCCACGCTCAAAAGGGAACTCGGATGTTGCACCAATGGGGTTTAAAAACGGAGTAATCACAAGATGATAAACGTATCTAGAGTTTAAGAAGCGAGAACTCGGAACAGTCGGCAGGCATTATAAAAGCCTGCGGTGAAACTGACTAATGGAATTGTAGTAGCTTTCATTTGATTACGACTGCCTTGGTGTTATCTGTCTATGAGATTTCCAAACTGTACGTCTGTCTGATCAGCTGTGAGAGGCCATGAGTTTCCCAGGAGCCTGGCATCAATAAGTTACTACTGCTAACACACAAACACACACACACACACTCTAAGAAATCTACAACTCAATGCATCTCCTCTCATCTTTTACCTACTGTCTAATTGGTTGGTGTGGGAATGGGAGGGTTTTGATGTTTCTTATGCACTGTCACAGGCTGATCATTTCCTCTTACACATTTAAACACACAGTACATATTACATTGTTTCCATCATCTCATTCCTGCTGTTGATAAATGTAAATACCTGATTATTTGGAATTTCTGTGGATCTTGCAATGGGGGAAAAAAGCCAACATAAAGCATTTTTCTTTTCAAGCTTATTTATTTTTTGCTTGCTACTTGGAAACAGAGCCCGTTCTTGTTGCGGAGTTATTGATACTCAAAAAACAATATTCCCTTGGCTTTTATTGCACATTTCTGTGGAAAAACCTATCACTGGCCACTTACTATAATATAGACAGTTGTTGTGAAACAAAGATTTCACAGCACAAGTAAGCTGTTGATCTGTTTTGCAAAATGAAACAGAAGCTGAACTTAAATTGCATAACATAAATACATTTTATTTATTATTGTTTATTTATCCCATATGAAAACACAGGTCTTTGATTTCACAGTTACACCAAGTGGGCTACTTCTCAACGCACACACACACACTCACACAACTTTTCATCAAAACACTGCTGTGATGGGTGCCCAGATAGCTCAGTTGGTAGAGCGTGCGCCCCCCCCCCCCTCTCTCCCCTTTAATTTCTTCAGCTGTCCTGTCAATAAAGGCCTAAAAATGCCCAAAGATAAACTTTAAAAAAGTATTTTAACCATAACTGTTCCCTCCTCTTCGTTGTTGTTGTTGTAGTAAATAAGAATGTTTTCTCAGTCAACTTGCCTTGTTAAATAAGATTTTACAAAATCCCATGAAAGATTTCTCAGAGCTTGACAGTGGATATTGGCATTCCAGTGCAGAAGACTTTGTTTTAAAACCTGCGTACAACCCGGCATAAATTTACACAATTAAGTCCCTCAGGGTAGAAAATGCATAAAGTGTTGTGCGTGTGGCATGAAAATGTAGTCGTCATAATTAAAATGTAGATGTCCTCTTTCTGCCATGGACGGAGCCTCCAACATGCACACACAAAGTGCTTACTCTGGTCTGTTGATATGTGTTGATGAATAATGCACATATTAATCTGGCAATGTATGGAAGCTTTACTAAGATTCATTCGGCGTTTTCCTGTTCGAGGTTATTTAATTAATGTGGCATCTTTGTAGCTACTAGGCAAGAATAACAGAATCTAAAGCTCAGTCAGCAGGGTGTTACAGTAGAAGGAAAGGTCTCTCTCTCTCTCTCACTCACTCACTCACTCACTCACTCACTCACTCACTCACTCACTCATCCAAAAAGCCAGTTAGTCTGGACTCTGGATTTAACACCTCTGTCAGCTGATGCTCTGCACCACAGGGTGGGGTCCCTCCCCCTCAGCAGGAGCAGGGACAGAGGCTGTCACCACTAAAGCTGAAGCTACGGAAGGGACTGGGTTATTAGTTTTTTGATCCACATTTGGGTAAGGAAGGAGGGCAGTTTGGGTAGGCAGAGCTGCACACAATCCAGTGGAAAGGGAGACCGGGCTGTGGGGCAGGCGGGGCTTGCGTGCCCCTTCTGGCCCTTCTCTCTCCTGGCGCTTAGCGTTTTCCAGCAACAGGTGGACACTCTGGGAGAAGACGACACGAGGGTCCATAGGAGGTAGAGCAGGGCAGACGCAGCTCTCCCTCAACTCCAGAGCCTGGACGGAGACAATGAAGAACAGACATTAAGCCACACTCATAGGTAAATATCTACTGACTTATCCTAACTTCAGACAAGAAGTTTATTAACAAGTCCAAAGATGGATATTATAAAGCTCAAAATATATATAAATATATATATACAGTGGTGTGAAAAAGTGTTTGCCCCCTTCCTCATTTCCTGTTCCTTGACATGTTTGTCACACTTAAGTGTTTCGGAACATCAAACCAATTTAAACAATAGTCAAGGACAACACAAGTAAACACAAAATGCAATTTGTAAATTAAGGTGTTTATTATTAAAGGTGAAAAAAAATCCAAACCATCATGGCCCTGTGTGAAAAAGTGATTGCCCCCCTTGTTAAAACATACTATAACTGTGGTTGTCCACACCTGAGTTCAGTTTCTCTAGCCACACCCGGCCTGATTATTGCCACACCTGTTCCACAATCAGGCATCACTTAAATAGGAGCTGCTTGACACAGTAAGTCCACCAGAAGATCCTTAAAAGCTACAACATCATGCCGCGACCCAAAGAAATTCAGGAACAATTGAGAAAGAAAGTAATTGAGATCTATCAGTCTGGAAGGGTTATAGCCATTTCCAAAGCTTTGGGAATCCAGCGAACCACAGTGAGAGCCATATCCACAAATGGCGAAGACATGAAACAGTGGGGAACCTTCCCAGGAGTGGCGCGCCCGCCCAAATTACCCCAAGAGCGCAGCGACGACTCATCCAAGAGGTCACAAAAGACCCCACAACAACGTCCAAAGAACTACAGGCCTCACTTGCCTCAGTTAAGGTCAGCGTTCATGCCTCCTCCATCAGGAAAAGACAGGGCACAAATGGCCTGCATGGCAGAGTTCCAAGGAGAACACCACTGCTGAGCACAAAAGAACATCAAAGCTCGTCTCAATTTCTCCACACACATCTTGATGATCCCCAAGACTTTGGGACAACATTCTGTGGACCGATGAGACAAAAGTGGAACTTTTGGAAGTGTGTGTCCAAGTATATCTGGCGTAGAAGGCACTGCATTTCTAAAAAGAACATTATACCAACAGTAAAATATGGTGGTGGAGTGTGATGGTCTGGGCTGTTTTGCTGCTTCAGGACCTGGAAGACTTGCCGTGATAAAAGGAACTATGATTCTGCTGTCTACCAGAGATCCGAAGGAGAATGTCCGACCATCTGTTTGTGTACTCAAGCTGAACAAACTTGGGTTCTGCAGCAGGACAATGATCCGAAACACACCAGCAAGTCCACCACCGAATGGCTGAAGAAAACAAAATGAAGACTTTGGAGTGGCCTAGCAAAGTCCTGACCTGACCTATTGAGAGTGTGTGGTATGACCTTAAAAAGCCGTTCATGCTCGAAAACCTCTAATGTACTGAATTAGGACAATTCTGCAAAGATGAGAGGACCAAAATTCCTCCAGGACGCTGTAAAAGCCTCATTGCACGTTATCGCAAACACTTGGTTGCAGTTGTTGCTGCTAAGGGTGGCCCAACCAGTTATTAGGTTTAGGGGGCAATCACTTTTTCACACAGGGCCATGATGGTTTGGATTTTTTTTCACCTTTAATAATAAACACCTTCATTTACAAATTGCATTTTGTGTTTACTTGTGTTGTCCTTGACTATTGTTTAATTTGGTTTGATGTTCCGAAACACTTAAGTGTGACAAACATGCAAAGGAACAGGAAATGAGGAAGGGGGCAAACACTTTTTCACACCACTGTATATATATATCTTTGTTTCTGTAGCGATGAGCCATTTGTTGTTTCTGTTTACAGTGTAGTAGAGAAAGTCAACAGTTACTTGCTCTCTTTTTTGTGATAGGTACTGTAGATAAGACTTTTCATTAAAACACTACTGTGGTGGTGCCCGGATCGCTCAGCTGGTAGAGCAGGCGCCCATTTATAGAGGTTTACTCCTCAACACAGTGGGCCCGGGTTTGACTCCAACCTGCGGCCCTTTGCTGCATGTCATTCCCCCGTCTCTCTCCCCTTTCATTTCTTCAGCTGTCCTGTCAATAAAGGCCTTAAAATGCCACAAAAATAACCTTTAAAAAAAATAATAATAAATAAAAACACTGCTGTGAGCTGAAATGAATATGACAAGAAGAAGGAGAGGAGAATGTGAAGAACCAAAGACAAACTAACACAACAAAGATAAACTGATAAACACTAAAGACACAGCAACAAGATGGGACAACACGGGAAGAATCAACAAGAGTCTATATTCATTCAGAAATCAGTCTGGACAAATCAGTCTGAAGTGGTGGACTGATTGACAATGCTATCCATACTTCCAGAGAGGCATAACAATATGGCTAA
>NW_022605336.1:0-10475 GCF_008692095.1 Etheostoma spectabile
TTATAGTTATATGATAGTTATATGATAGTTATAGTTATATGATAGTTATATGATAGTTATAGTTATATGATAGTTATAGTTATATGATAGTTATAGTTATATGATAGTTGCTGTTCAGTGAGAAACAGGAAGTGAGACGATGTTAAACCAAAGTTAAAGTGACCTCGTTCCCAGCAGGAAGTTCCAGTGTCGGCCAATGAAAGCACAGATGTCCTCCTTCCACCTGAAGTAGCCCTGTCGGCCCGTCCCCTCCAGAGACAGATTGTACATGGCCAACATCACCACCTGGCACAGGTAAGACACAGAACATGGGGGGGGGGGGGGGGGGGGGGGGGGGGGGGGGGGGGGTGTGACATTAATGCATGGATTTAAAAAAGGTGCCAAAACTCTCTTGTTAAAGTAGAATCGGTTTGGCACAGCAAGGTTTTCAGCTCCTCATACTGTACACACTGTCTGTGTCTCTCCTGACTCATGTTGTACCTGCTGCCAGGTGAGTCTCTACTGACCCAGGTGAGTCTCTACTGACCCAGGTGAGTCTCTACTGACCCAGGTGAGTCTCTACTGACTCATGTTGTACCTGCTGCCAGGTGAGTCTCATCCTCTCGAAGGTCTCCTTTCCGTCCTCGGAGCAGTCGGAGCAGATGAATTTAAAGAAGTTGTCTCCTTTCAGGTAGCTGGGCTGCTCCCCTCTGAGCTGAGCTGAAACACAGAGAGAGACTCAGACCGCTGACAGGACCACACGCAGACAACACACATTCACCACTGATTCTGGACATTAAGGGCTTCAACATAATCAAAACCCACCAGACTCCATGTACATAATCACTACTTTTATCATCCTAAAAAACACTTCATTCAAAGTAGACAGAAACTAAATAAAACTACCAAAAGCCGTCTTGGTTCATCTTTCCACTGTTCCTACAATCACCACTCTGGTCTGGTTGGAATAAACTCTTAATTCACCCATTTACATGTGGAGATATGCTGCTCTATACACGCTAAAAGTAGTGATTATTTACATGGAGTCTGGTGGAGATATTCTACTCTATACACACTAAAAGTAGTGATTATTTACATGGAGTCTGGTGGAGATATGCTGCTCTATACACGCTAAAAGTAGTGATTATTTACATGGAGTCTGGTGGAGATATGTTGCTCTATACACGCTAAAAGTGTTGATTATTTACATGGAGTCTGGTGGAGATATGCTGCTCTATACACACTAAAAGTAGTGATTATTTACATGGAGTCTGGTGGAGATATGCTGCTCTATACACACTAAAAGTAGTGATTATTTACATGGAGTCTGGTGGAGATATGCTGCTCTATACACGCTAAAAGTAGTGATTATTTACATGGAGTCTGGTGGAGATATGCTGCTCTATACACACTAAAAGTAGTGATTATTTACATGGAGTCTGGGGGAGATATGCTGCTCTATCACGCTAAAAGTAGTGATTATTTACATGGAGTCTGGTGGAGATATGTTGCTCTATACCCGCTAAAAGTGTGATTATTTACATGGAGTCGGGTGGAGATATGCTGGCTCTATACACACTAAAAGTAGTGATTATTTACATGGAGTCTGGTGAGATATGCTGCTCTATACACACTAAAAGTAGTGATTATTTACAGGAGTCTGGTGGAGATATGCTGCTCTATACACGCTAAAAGTAGTGATTATTTACATGGAGTCTGGTGGAGATATGCTGCTCTATACACGCTAAAAGTGTTGATTATTTACATGGAGTCTGGTGGAGATATGCTGCTCTATACACACTAAAAGTATGATATTTACATGGAGTCTGGTGGGATATGCTGCTCTCTACACGCTAAAAGTGTTTGATTATTTCATGGAGTCTGGTGGAGAGATTGCTGCTCTATACACGCTAAAAGTGTTGATTATTTACATGGAGTCTGGTGAGATATGCTGCTCCCCCCCCCCCCTTGTGGGACTATAAAGGATGCTCATCATTATTATCATCTCCCTGCAGGGACCCACTTGTGGCAGCGGTCGCAGTAGAAGGACATGTCCTCGCAGGCCCAGCCCCCGTCGGCCTCCTCGCCCAGGTCGCTGGTCAGAGAGTCCCCGCTCTGGTCGTGGGACAGATCCACCGAGCCCTGACCTCCGACTCCACGATGAGGAGGGTCTCCCCTCCACCTCGCCCTCCTCCAGACCCTCGGACGCCGACGTGCCGGCCGCCTCGTCCTCGCCTCCCGCCAGCTGATCGCCGCTGCTGTCCATCACGGACACACCTGCACACATCAGGCTCGTTACAGTTTACGATGACAGGAACTGTGTGATGTCATCATGTTACATGTGTGATGTCATCATGTTACTTGTGAATGTCCTAGAGTCTTCTGTCCTCTGGGACAGGAAGCTGAATATCTCTGAGTTGGGGACCGAACGAGACATTTGAGGACGTCATACTGGGACTTTAAGGAATCACTGATCCACATTTTAGAGTCAAGACTGTGTGTTTCCCTGTCTCAGCCTGTCTGTCTCTCTCTGTGTTTCCTTGTCTGTCTCTCTCTGTTTACCTGTCTGTCTCTCTCTGCGTTTCCCTGTCTCAGCCTGTCTGTCTCTCTCTGTGTTTCCCTGTCTGTCTCTCTCTGTGTTTCCCTGTCTGTCTCTCTCTGTGTTTACCTGTCTGTCTCTCTCTGTGTTTACCTGTCTGTCTCTCTGTGTTTACCTCTCTCAGCCTGTCTGTCTCTCTCTCTCTGTGTTTACCTGTCTCACTGTCTGTCTCTCTATGTTTACCTCTCTCAGCCTGTCTGTCTCTCTCTCTCTCTGTGTTTACCTCTCTCAGCCTGTCTGTCTCTCTCTCTCTGTGTTTACCTGTCTCAGCCTGTCTGTCTCTCTCTCTCTATGTTTACCTGTCTCAGCCTGTCTGTCTCTCTGTGTTTACCTGTCTCAGCCTGTCTGTCTCTCTCTGTGTTTACCTGTCTCAGCCTGTCTGTCTCTCTGTGTTTACCTGTCTCAGCCTGTCTGTCTCTCTCTGTGTTTACCTGTCTGTCTCTGTGTGTTTACCTGTCTCAGCCTGTCTGTCTCTCTGTGTTTACCTGTCTCAGCCTGTCTGTCTCTCTCTGTGTTTACCTGTCTGTCTCTGTGTGTTTACCTGTCTCAGCCTGTCTGTCTCTCTGTGTTTACCTCTCTCAGCCTGTCTGTCTCTCTCTCTCTGTGTTTACCTCTCTCAGCCTGTCTGTCTCTCTCTCTCTGTGTTTACCTGTCTCAGCCTGTCTGTCTCTCTCTCTCTATGTTTACCTGTCTCAGCCGGTCTGTCTCTCTGTGTTTACCTGTCTGTCTCTGTGTGTTTACCTGTCTCAGCCTGTCTGTCTCTCTGTGTTTACCTGTCTCAGCCTGTCTGTCTGCGCTGTCTCTCTGCCTCCAGCTGTGCGGTCAGTGTCCTCTGCTCCTCCAGCAGTCTCAAGTTCTCCTTCTTCCTCTCCAGCCGCTCCAGATCCCGGACTACACCCTCGTGCAGACGCTGAGACACAAAGACACACAAAGACACACAAAGACACACAAAGACACACAAAGAAACACAAAGACACACAAAGAAACAAAAAGAGACATCCGGTAACCGAGGGACTTTGACTTTAATACATTATTATATCAGAAACTACAGCTAGCATGAAGTTTAGTGTCCAAATTATTCACCAAAAACTGAGTGTCCCAAATGCTGAGGGTCTTATGTGAGACAGGTTAGGGACGCACAGGTGTTTAGTATTAATTACAGACATTTATTGGGAATCAGGACACCAAAAATGCACCTATACACCTCATTAATTAACCGTTAAAATGTCCCTAAAACAAACGGCAGCTAATCGCTTCGCTGGTGCTTTTATTTTGAAAATCTGCACCCAATGTTTTTCCTACCAGTTTCAGCCTTAAACTATTTATATTTATTTAACTTCCCTTATATGTGTTAACAGTCATCTCCTTAACATTTATGATTTAACATCATCAGCGTTTAAAAGAGAATTATTAAAACGTCCGTTAACTTCCGGTGACCTCATAGCTCCGCAGCTAACGGCTAGCTAGCTGCTAACTCTAGCCTTGCTGTTGGCGTTTAGCCCGGCTCGGCTCGGCACGGACCGGGTTACCTGTCTGTCCCAGGACTGGTTAAGGTGAACAGCAAGCCACGGTGCTCGAGTCAAACTACAGAAACTCCCAGAACCACTTTAGAGGTCGTAGACATGCCGTAGCCGTTAGCTTCACGGTAGCCAGCTGCTAACTGGCTCTGATGCTGCGCGCTCTTCTTCTACTACTTCATTCTTCTTTTTCTTCTTCTTCTTCTTCTCTTCTCTTCTTCTACGGCTCTTTGTGAACAGCGCCGCCCCTGGGGTGCGGGGGAGAGGTCAAAGTTTAACGACTACACGTGAAGGAAGGAAAAGTATTTATCAATATTTTGTTTTTTATTTATTATTTTTATGTTAAATGTGAAAGAAGTAGAAGGTGTCTTTTTAAAAATACTTATTTATTTATTATTATTTTATGTTTCATATTTGTTGACAGGAGGAAAACTGTTTTATTACTTTTATTATTATTATTAGTATTATTATTATTATTATTATAATAATTATTATTATTAATTATTATTTTATTATTATTATTATTATTATTCTTATTATTATTATTATTATTGATTTTATTTGATTTTTTATTTTTGTATTCATTTGTTATTCATTATTTTTTTATATATTTAATTTAACTTTTTTATAATTGAAAACATTTAATTAGAAACGTGTTTTACCCTCAGGGGCAATAACCAGCGTCCAGATGCCCCCCTCATACCCCGGGGTATTTAAACCCCTTCACTTGGGGTAGGGGGTTAAATTTACCACGTTGAAATTAATCAACGTGGTAAATTAAATATCTTGGGTGTGGGAACGTTTCGATTTACTTACTTTTGTATATTTTTTTACATAAATAAAAAAAAGAATTTCTTTTATTTTTTAAAGTCCTCAGTGCAGCTTTGACTCGACGTGGGCGGTGTTTACGTCTGATTAAGTTTACGTGCGATTGTGATGTGTGTATAGGACAAAGTAAGTTAAAATTAATACCCACCCACACACACCACACACACACGGAGATAACACACACCACACACCCACACATACAACACACAGACACGCACACATACACACATATAAAATATATATATGTATTTGTAAAAAAAAACAACAAAAAATACTAATGAAAATAAAAATAAAAAATAAAAAAGAAAGGAAATGTGTGTATTTCTATATCTTTTTCTAGTCTTAACGACTGCTCAAGAGCTTTTACATCTACAGGAAACATTCACCATCACACATCATCTACACACCTGCTCATCATACCCACTCAACACACATCTACACCTGCTCATCAGATACCACTCACACACCTACACACACACCTGCTCATCAGATAAACAACACACTCACACACATCTACACACCTGCTCATCAGATACACACTCACACACATCTACACACCTGCTCATCATACACACTCACACACATCCACACCTGCTCATCAGATACCACACTACACACCTGCTCATCAGATACACACTCACACACATCACACACCTGCTCATCAGATACACACTCACAAACATCTACCACCTGCTCATCAGATACACACATCTACACCCTGCTCTCAATACACACTCAAGGCAAAGGCAAGGCAAGGCAGCTTTTATTTGTATAGCACATTTCAGCAACAAGGCAATTCAAAGTGCTTTACATACACAAATCAGTTGAACAGATAAAACACAAGTAAAAACAGTTAAAAATCACAAGCATTAAAACCGGTAAACATGAATAGACAGTTAAAAACAAGAGAAACATAAAACACAAGAATAAAATTTACAGTGCAGCATAGAAATTTAAAGAAATGATTAGTCATTTAAAGAAAGGCAGCTCAATAGAAGGTCTTCAGCCTTGATTTAAAAGAACTGAGAGTAGCAGCGGATCTACAGTTTCTGGAGTTTATTCCAGATATGAGGAGCATAGAAACTGAAGCTGCTTCACACCCTGTTTAGTTCTGACTCTGGGGACAGAAAGCAGACCTGTCCCAGATGACCTGAGAGGTCTGGGTGGTTCATAGTGTAGTAGCAGATCAGCAATATATTTTGGACCTAAACCGTTAAGTGATTTATAAACTAGCAAGAGTACTTTGAAATCAATTCTTTGAGACACAGGAAGCCAGTGTAAAGACTTCAGAACTGGAGTGATGTGATCCAGTCTCTTGGTCTTAGTGAGACTCGACGCAGCGTTCTGAATCAGCTGCGCGGTCTGATTGATTTTTTAGGGAGACCTGTAAAGACCCCGTTACAGTAGTCAAGTCTACTGAAGATAAAGGCATGGACAAGTTTTTCCAAATCCTGTTGGACACATAATCCTTTAACCCTTGATATATTCTTAAGGTGATAGTAGGCTGACTTTGTAATTGTCTTAATGTGGCTGTTAAAGTTCAGGTCTGAGTCCATGACTACACCAAGATTTCTGGCTTTGTCTGTTGTTTTTAAATTGTTGTTTGAAGCTGAGTGCAGACTTTTAATCGTTCCTCTCTTGCTCCAAAAACAACCACCTCAGTTTTTCCTTCATTTAATTTCAGAAAGTTCTGGCACATCCAGCCGTTAATTTGTTCGTGCACTTAGTCAGTTTTTGTTTTGACTATAGTCCCCTGGCTAAGGTTATGTAATTTGTGTGTCGTCCGCATAACTATGGTAACTTATTTTGTTTTTTCTCCATAATCTGAGCCAGTGGAAGCATGTAGATGTTAAACAGAAGAGGCCCCAGAATGGAGCCTTGCGGACCTCGCACGTCATATTTGTACGCTCAGATGCATAATTACCTATAGACACAAGTGTAATCCCTATTCTTAAGGTAGGATTCAACCAGTTTAGTACTGAGCCAGAAAGGCCAACGCAGTTTTCCAATCGGTCTAGTAGTATAGTCGTGGTCGACCGTGTCAAATGCAGCACTGAGATCAAGTATACTAAGATTGAAATTTTGCCATTATCTGTGTTAAGGTGGATGTCATAAAGACTTTGACAAGAGCCGTTTCAGTGCTGTGGTGTGGTCGGAAACCCGACTGAAAGGTATCAAAACTGTTGCTTAGTGACAAGATGGTTGAGTTGTTGAAAGACTACTTTTTCAATGATTTTACTTAAAAACGGAAGGTTTGATATTGGCCTATAGTTGCTCATTAGTGACTTGTCTAGGTTGTTCTTTTTTAGAGTGGCTTGATTACTGCAGTTTTCAGGGCCTGTGGAAAGATACCTGAAAGAAGAGATGTGTTCACAATCTGTAGAAGATCAGAAGTCAAACATGGAAACATTTTTGAAAAGTCCCGTTGGTAGAACATCAAGGCAACAGGTCGAGGTTTTCAGATGTTGAATAATGTCCTCCAGGTTTGTATGGTTTATCGTGTGAAATTCTGTCATATTGGAACTATTTTTGCTTGAACACTGTGACAGCACATATCCTGGACTTGATATGGAGGCACTGACTGTTGTCTAATCTTTGAATTTTGTCTTTGAAGAAGGAGGCAAAGTCATTGCAGGCCTTGGTAGATAAAAGTTCAGATCTACTGGTACTGGAGGGTTTGTTAACCTATCAACAGTAGCAAACAAAGCACGGGAATTATTATTGTTTCTAGAGATAATATCAGAGAAAAAGGACCTTCTTGCATTCCTCAGTTCCAAATTATAAATGCGAAGTCTCTCTTATAGGAGTTATAATGGACCAGGAGATTTGTTTTTCGCCACCTTCGTTCAGCTTTCCTACACTCTCTTTTTTCTGTTCTCACCAGTAGGACATTTCTCCATGGAGATCTTTTCTTACCAGATACACTTTGACCTTAGTGGGAGCAATGGCATCATAACATTTGTGATTTTACAGTTGAAATTATCTACAAGCTCACTGACTGATAGCCCAGAGAGGGCTGGTGTGGAGGAGAAAAGCTGTATAAATGTGTCACTGGTGTTTCAGTGATATACCGTTTTCTGATTATCTTTGTTTTGACACTTTTGGGCACAGAGATAGTGCCGTTAAAGAAACACAGGAATGATCAGAGAGAGCAACGTCAGTCACCACAACCTTGGAAATGTTCAGACCTTTGGAGACAATCAAGTCCAAGTGTGCCCCTTATTGTGGGTGGGCTCCGTCACATGCGAGTCAGTCCATAGTTCTCAAAAACACAACACAGCTCTTTTGTCCCCCTGTCCTGGGGGCTGTCAACATGAATGTTAAAATCACCCGCAATGATTACACATCAATTAATGCAGATAATAGACAGCAGTTCATGAAGTCATCAATGAAGGTTGCACAATATTTAGGTGGCCTGTAATATTTAGAAACATCGCTTGAGGGGAAGATCTTAATTGAAGAGCAACATATTCAAAAGAAACAAAATTTCCATAACATATTTGCGTACAGTGGAATGATCATTAAACAAAATGGCGACTCCACCTCCTTTCTTATTCACTCTATTCTCACTCATAAAACTGAAGTTAGGGGGCTGACTCGATGAGAACAGCAGCGCTGTTATTATGGTCTAACCAGGTTTCAGTTAAAAACATAAATCTAGATTGTGCTTAGTAATAAATCATTGATTAAAATGATTTTCCTGCCAAAGACCTGACGTTTAGTAAGGCTAGTGTTAGTGTGTTTTCATTTTTTGGGACAGGCTGTAGCTGACGAGGAATGGATGCTAAATTTGCTAAGTTTGCAGTTAAGTGCTTATTCACCATTCTTTTCCTATTACCTATCACAACAGAAATTGAGGAAGAATTGAATCCACAGGGCCCGGCTTGTCTTGAAAAGAGTCATTAGTATCACTAGTCCCTGCAGCCAAGCCCGGCACATATCAGATAGTGCTTGCAGATTTTGCACACAAGCGTCCTTATCATCTGGGGGAAAGGAGTTTTCTGACATCCTGGTAGTGGTGCTTTGCGTTTTACTTTTGCCCGGGTTTGAGCCATGGGGGTAGGAAGGGGTGCATAATTGATGGGAAATAAGGGAAAGGTGTGTGTGGGAGACATCAGTAGAGACAGCGATGAATCCTCAGAGTTCGGGTTGGGAAGGTTTGAGGGTGCTGGACGGGTGAAGAGGGGAGTGGAGGTTTCGTGTCTCTGCTCTCTGGTCTCCCATGGTCAATCTTTGCACAGGCGGGGGCTGTGCTGGATCACTGCCGCACTTTGTTGTGTCTTCCTTTTGTTTTGGTGACCTTGGCAGAGGGACAGATGTGTAGCGCAGAAAGTAAAGCAGATTAGAGGTGACAGCTTTACTCCTGGCTGTTAGGGAAAGTCTATCTGCTTTAAAAAGATGTCTGCGCTCCCAGAAAATGTTTAATTGTCAATGAACTTCAGAGAGTGGACGTTCATTCAGTGTTGAAAGCCATTTGTTTAGTCCCAACAGTCGGCTGAATCTCTCATCTCCTCTTCTGACTGACGGTATAGGACACTGATAAACACATTTGCGCTTAGGGGGTGACTGTGTCAAGCAGTTCCCTAAAGTCCAGTTCAGCCATTCAGACTGTTGCTTTACAACATCATTTGACCCTATATGCAGAAAAATGTTCTTCACAGTTTGGGTGTGCTGCACGATATCTGGATTTTTTGGGTCAAGTCAGACACCATGTCTTTGGGAAACATAGTATTTTTGTGTTTTTTACTGTTTTTTAAATCTTTTACAGCAGAGTCACCCACAATCAGGGTTTGAGGCCCAGTTGTTAGCTTTTTACTTTTTGAATTGCTCTCAGTCCTTACCCTGCTGTGTGGTGATGAGACGCAGTCCCGGTCATCAGATGACTGTCCAGCGTCTTGCAGCAGAGGAGCAAATCTGTTATCCAGTTGCACCCAGGTTGTTGGGGGGGCATTTTGTTGTTTTTTCCCTTTTGCAGCTGTCCACGGCTGTGTCCTACTAGTACAGGGGTTGAAGAGGCGCTCTGCCCGATGATAATGCAGGCCAGCCGGTCATATCACAAATGTCAGGGCGCTGTGCCCGCCCGTTAGTCGTCCTCCCATTTCCCAGAAAATGATTTACTCTTAGGCTTCGCACCAGACAGTTCCAGGAGGACCGCCACTTGTTGATTTATTACCAGTTCCACCCTCCTGTTTCTTTGTAGTCTTGTTTGTGCTAATAGCCGTGTGTTAGCAACTTCTGTCCATTGTTATGGGTCCATGGTAAGTGGGTGTCTTTCCACAAGATCCGTTAACTTCCCCGTTCACTCTAGAAGGTGAACCTTGGTTTCCAGAAGTGCAATCTTCTGAAGAGTTTGTAGTAGTCTTCTACGGAGAAGGAGGCATCTTGCTGCTAATTAGCTTTAGCTACAATCACTGTATGACAGGCTTGAGCTATTGGTAGGCCACTGCTCCACGCAGAAAAATTTAAAATATGGCAATAGCCTACTATTCTACAAAAATGTATAGTCCAGTGTGTTTTGAAGTGTCCAAGAGCCGCTGCTCATAGTTTCTCAG
>NW_022605337.1:0-15000 GCF_008692095.1 Etheostoma spectabile
AATTCACCCATTTACATGTGGAGATATGCTGCTCTATACACGCTAAAAGTAGTGATATTTACATGGAGTCTGGTGGAGATATTCTACTCTATACACATAAAAAGTAGTGATTATTTACATGGGAGTCTGGTGGAGATATGCTGCTCTATACACGCTAAAAGTAGTGATTATTTACATGGAGTCTGGTGGAGATATGTTGCTCTATACACGCTAAAAGTGTTGATTATTTACATGGAGTCTGGGGAGATATGCTGCTCTATACACACTAAAGTAGTGATTATTTACATGGAGTTGGTGGAGATATGCTGCTCTATACACACTAAAAGTAGTGATTATTTACATGGGTCTGGTGGAGATATGCTGCTCTATACACGCTAAAAGTAGTGATTATTTACATGGAGTCTGGTGGAGATATGCTGCTCTATACACACTAAAAGTAGTGATTATTTACATGGAGTCTGGTGGAGATATGCTGCTCTATAACGCTAAAAGTAGTGATTATTTACTGGAGTTGGTGGAGATAGTTGCTCTATACACGCTAAAAGTGTGATTATTTACATGGAGTCTGGTGGAGATTGCTGCTCTATACACACTAAAAGTAGTGATTATTTACATGGAGTCTGGTGGAGATATGCTGCTCTATACACACTAAAAGTAGTGATTATTTACATGGAGTCTGGTGGAGATATGCTGCTCTATACACGCTAAAAGTAGTGATTATTTACATGGAGTCTGGTGGAGATATGCTGCTCTATACACGCTAAAAGTGTTGATTATTTACATGGAGTCTGGTGGAGATATGCTGCTCTATACACACTAAAAGTAGTGATTATTTACATGGAGTCTGGTGGAGATATGCTGCTCTATACACGCTAAAAGTGTTGATTATTTACATGGAGTCTGGTGGAGATATGCTGCTCTATACACGCTAAAAGTGTTGATTATTTACATGGAGTCTGGTGGAGATATGCTGCTCCCCCCCCCCCCTTGTGGGACTAATAAAGGATGCCTCATCATTATTATCATCTCACCTGCAGGGACCCACTTGTGGCAGCGGTCGCAGTAGAAGGACATGTCCTCGCAGGCCCAGCCCCCGTCGGCCTCCTCGCCCAGGTCGCTGGTCAGAGAGTCCCCGCTCTGGTCGTGGGACAGATCCACCGAGCCCTGATCCTCCGACTCCACGATGAGGAGGGTCTCCCCCTCCACCTCGCCCTCCTCCAGACCCTCGGACGCCGACGTGCCGGCCGCCTCGTCCTCGCCTCCCGCCAGCTGATCGCCGCTGCTGTCCATCACGGACACACCTGCACACATCAGGCTCGGTTACAGTTTACGATGAACAGGTGAACTGTGTGATGTCATCATGTTACATGTGTGATGTCATCATGTTACATGTGAATATGTCCTAGAGTCTTCTGTCCTCTGGGACAGGAAGCTGAATATCTCTGAGTTGGGGACCGAACGAGACATTTGAGGACGTCATACTGGGACTTTAAGGAATCACTGATCCACATTTTAGAGTCAAGACTGTGTGTTTCCCTGTCTCAGCCTGTCTGTCTCTCTCTGTGTTTCCTTGTCTGTCTCTCTCTGTTTACCTGTCTGTCTCTCTCTGCGTTTCCCTGTCTCAGCCTGTCTGTCTCTCTCTGTGTTCCCTGTCTGTCTCTCTCTGTGTTTCCCTGTCTGTCTCTCTCTGTGTTTACCTGTCTGTCTCTCTCTGTGTTGACCTGTCTGTCTCTCTGTGTTTACCTCTCTCAGCCTGTCTGTCTCTCTCTCTCTGTGTTTACCTGTCTCAGCTGTCTGTCTCTCTATGTTTACCTCTCTCAGCCTGTCTGCTCTCTCTCTCTCTGTGTTTACCTCTCCAGCCTGTCTGTCTCTCTCTCTCTGTGTTTTACCTGTCTCAGCCTGTCTGTCTCTCTCTCTCTATGTTTACTGTCTCAGCCTGTCTGTCTCTCTGTGTTACCAGCCTGTCTGTCTCTCTCTGTGTTTACCTGTCTCAGCCTGTCTGTCTCTCTGTGTTTACTGTCCTCAGCCTGTCTGTCTCTCTCTGTGTTTACCTGTCTGTCTCTGTGTGTTTACCTGTCTCAGCCTGTCTGTCTCTCTGTGTTTACCTGTCTCAGCCTGTCTGTCTCTCTCTGTGTTTACCTGTCTGTCTCTGTGTGTTTACCTGTCTCAGCCTGTCTGTCTCTCTGTGTTTACCTCTCTCAGCCTGTCTTCTCTCTCTCTCTGTGTTACCTCTCTCAGCTGTCTGTCTCTCTCTCTCTGTGTTTACCTGTCTCAGCCTGTCTGTCTCTCTCTCTATGTTTACCTGTCTCAGCCGGTCTGTCTCTCTGTGGTACCTGTCTGTCTCTGTGTGTTTACCTGTCAGCCTGTCTGTCTCTCTGTGTTTACCTGTCTCAGCCTGTCTGTCTGCGCTGTCTCTCTGCCTCCAGCTGTGCGGTCAGTGTCCTCTGCTCCTCCAGCAGTCTCAAGTTCTCCTTCTTCCTCTCCAGCCGCTCCAGATCCCGGACTACACCCTCGTGCAGACGCTGAGACACAAAGACACACAAAGACACACAAAGACACACAAAGACACACAAAGAAACACAAAGACACACAAAGAAACAAAAAGAGACATCCGGTAACCGAGGGACTTTGACTTTAATACATTATTATATCAGAAACTACAGCTAGCATGAAGTTTAGTGTCCAAATTATTCACCAAAAACTGAGTGTCCCAAATGCTGAGGGTCTTATGTGAGACAGGTTAGGGACGCACAGGTGGTTTAGTAATTAATTACAGACATTTATTGGGAATTCAGGACACCAAAAATGCACCTATACACCTCATAATTAACCGTTAAAATGTCCCTAAAACAAACGGCAGCTAATCGCTTCGCTGGTGCTTTTATTTTGAAAATCTGCACCCAATGTTTTTCCTACCAGTTTCAGCCTTAAACTATTTATTATATTAATTTAACTTCCCTTATATGTGTTAACAGTCATCTCCTTAAACATTTATGATTTAACATCATCAGCGTTTAAAGAGAAATTATTAAAACGTCCGTTAACTTCCGGTGACCTCATAGCTCCGCAGCTAACGGCTAGCTAGCTGCTAACTCTAGCCTTGCTGTTGGCGTTTAGCCCGGCTCGGCTCGGCACGGACCGGGTTACCTGTCTGTCCCAGGACTGGTTAAGGTGAACAGCAGCCACGGTGCTCAGAGTCAGAACTACAGAAACTCCCAGAACCACTTTAGAGGTCGTAGACATGCCGTTAGCCGTTAGCTTCACGTTAGCCAGCTGCTAACTGGCTCTGATGCTGCTGCGCTTCTTCTTCTACTACTTCATTCTTCTTTTTCTTCTTCTTCTTCTTCTTCTTCTTCTTCTTCTACGGCTCTTTGTGAACAGCGCCGCCCCTGGTGGTGCGGGGAAGAGGTCAAAGGTTTAACGACTATCACGTGAAGGAAGGAAAAGTATTTATCAATTATTTTTTGTTTTTTATTTATTATTTTTTATGTTAAATTGTGAAAGAAGTAGAAGGTGTCTTTTTAAAATACTTATTTATTTATTATTATTTTATGTTTCATATTTGTTGACAGGAGGAAAACATGTTTTATTACTTATTATTATTATTATTAGTATTATTATTATTATTATTAATAATAATTATTATTATTAATTATTATTATTATTATTATTAATTATTATTATTATTATTATTTATTATTATTTGATTTTATATTTTTTGTATTCATTTTTTTATTTCATTATTTTTTTATATATTTAATTTAACTTTTTTATAATTGAAAACATTTAATTAGAAACGTGTTTTACCCTCAGGGGCAATAACCAGCGTCCAGATGCCCCCCTCATACCCCGGGGTATTTAAACCCCTTCACTTGGGGTAGGGGGTTAAATTTACCACGTTGAAATTAATCAACGTGGTAAATTAAATATCTTGGGTGTGGGAACGTTTCGATTTACTTACTTTTGTATATTTTTTTACATAAATAAAAAAAAGAATTTCTTTTATTTTTTAAAGTCCTCAGTGCAGCTTTGACTCGACGTGGGCGGTGTTTACGTCTGATTAAGTTTACGTGCGATTGTGATGTGTGTATAGGACAAAAGTAAGGTTAAAATGTATACACACACACACACACACACACACACGCATGCAGATACACACACACACACACACACACACATACAAACACACAGACACGCACACATACACACATATAAAATATATATATGTATTTGTAAAAAAACAAAACAAAATAATACTAATGAAAAAATAAAAATAAAAAAATAAATAAAGAAAGGAAATGTGTGTATTTCTATATCTTTTCTAGTCTTAACGACTGCTCAAAGAGCTTTTACATCTACAGGAAACATTCACCATCACACACATCTACACACCTGCTCATCAGATACACACTCACACACATCTACACACCTGCTCATCAGATACACACTCACACACATCTACACACCTGCTCATCAGATAAAAACACACTCACACACATCTACACACCTGCTCATCAGATACACACTCACACACATCTACACACCTGCTCATCAGATACACACTCACACACATCTACACACCTGCTCATCAGATACACACATCTACACACCTGCTCATCAGATACACACTCACACACATCTACAACCTGCTCATCAGATACACACTCACACATCTACACACCTGCTCATCAGATACACACATCTAAACACCTGCTCATCAGATACAACTCAAGGCAAGGAGGCAAGGCAGCTTTATTTGTATAGCACATTTCAGCAACAAGGCAATCAAAGTGCTTTACACAAAATCAGTGAACAGATAAAACACAAGTAAAAACAGTTAAAAATCACAAGCATTAAAAAACCGGTAAAAACACATGAATAGACAGTTAAAAACAAAGAGAAACATAAAAACACAAGAATAAAATTTACAGTGCAGCATAAGAAATTTAAAGAAATGATTAGTCATTTAAAGAAAGGCAGCATCAAATAGAAAGGTCTTCAGCCTTGATTTAAAAGAACTGAGAGTAGCAGCGGATCTACAGGTTTCTGGGAGTTTATTCCAGATATGAGGAGCATAGAAACTGAAAGCGCTTCACCCTGTTTAGTTCTGACTCTGGGGACAGAAAGCAGACCTGTCCCAGATGACCTGAGAGGTCTGGGTGGTTCATAGTGTAGTAGCAGATCAGCAATATATTTTGGACCTAAACGTTAAGTGATTATAAACTAGCAAGAGTACTTTGAAATCAATTCTTGAGACACAGGAAGCCAGTGTAAAGACTTCAGAACTGGAGTGATGTGATCCAGTCTCTTGGTCTTAGTGAGGACTCGAGCAGCAGCGTTCTGAATCAGCTGCAGCTGTCTGATTGATTTTTTAGGAGAGACCTGTAAAGACCCCGTTACAGTAGTCAAGTCTACTGAAGATAAAGGCATGGACAAGTTTTTCCAAATCCTGTTGACACATAAGTCCTTAACCCTTGATATATTCTTAAGGTGATAGTAGGCTGACTTTGTAATTGTCTTAATGTGGCTGTTAAAGTTCAGGTCTGAGTCCATGACTACACCAAGATTTCTGGCTTTGTCTGTTGTTTTTAACATTGTTGTTTGAAGCTGAGTGCAGAATTAATCGTTCCTCTCTTGCTCCAAAAACAACCACCTCAGTTTTTCCTTCATTTAATTTCAGAAAGTTCTGGCACATCCAGCGTTAATTTGTTCGATGCACTTAGTCAGTTTTGTATTGGACTATAGTCCCCTGGCGATAAGGTTATGTAAATTTGTGTGTCGTCCGCATAACTATGGTAACTTATTTTGTTTTCTCCATAATCTGAGCCAGTGGAAGCATGTAATGTTAAACAGAAGAGGCCCCAGAATGGAGCCTTGCGGAACTCCGCACGTCATATTTGTACGCTCAGATGCATAATTACTTATAGACACAAAGTAATCCTATTCTTAGGTAGGATTCAAACCAGTTTAGTACTGAGCCAGAAAGGCCAACGCAGTTTTCCAATCGGTCTAGTAGTATATCGTGGTCGACCGGTGTCAAATGCAGCACTGAGATCAAGTAATACTAAGATTGAAATTTGCCATTATCTGTGTTAAGGTGGATGTCATTAAAGACTTTGACAAGAGCCGTTTCAGTGCTGTGGTGTGGTCGGAAACCGACTGAAAGGTATCAAAAACTGTTGCTTAGTGACAAGAAATGGTTGAGTTGTTGAAAGACTACTTTTCATGATTTTACTTAAAAAACGGAAGGTTTGATATTGGCCTATAGTTGCTCATTAGTGACTTGTCTAGGTTGTTCTTTTTTAAGAGTGGCTTGATTACTGCAGTTTTCAGGGCCTGTGGAAAGATACCTGAAAGAAGAGATGTGTTCACAATCTGTAGAAGATCAGAAGTCAAACAATTGGAAACATTTTTGAAAAGTCCCGTTGGTAGAACATCAAGCAAAACAGGTCGAGGTTTTCAGATGTTGAATAATGTCCTCCAGGTTTGTATGGTTGATCGTGTGAAATTCTGTCATATTGGAACTATTTTGCTTGAACACTGTGACACACATATCCTGGACTTGATATGGAGGCACTGACTGTTTGTCTAATCTTTGAATTTTGTCTTTGAAGAAGGAGGCAAAGTCATTGCAGCCTTGGTAGATAAAAGTTCAGATGCTACTGGTACTGGAGGGTTTGTTAACCTATCAACAGTAGCAAACAAAGCACGGGAATTATTATTGTTCTAGAGATAATATCAGAGAAAAAGGACCTTCTTGCATTCCTCAGTTCCAAATTATAAATGCGAAGTCTCTCTTTATAGGAGTTATAATGGACCAGGAGATTTGTTTTTCGCCACCTTCGTTCAGCTTTCCTACACTCTTTTTTCTGTTCTCACCAGTAGGACATTTCTCCATGGAGATCTTTTCTTACCAGATACAACTTTGACCTTAGTGGGAGCAATGGCATCAATAACATTTGTGATTTTACAGTTGAAATTATCTACAAGCTCACTGACTGATAGCCCAGAGAGGGCTGGTGTGGAGGAGAAAAGCTGTATAAATGTGTCACTGGTGTTTTCAGTGATATACCGTTTTCTGATTATCTTTGTTTGGACACTTTTGGGCACAGAGATAGTGCCGTTAAAGAAAACACAGGAATGATCAGAGAGAGCAACGTCAGTCACCACAACCTTGGAAATGTTCAGACCTTTGGAGACAATCAAGTCCAGAGTTGCCCCTTATTGTGGGTGGGCTCCGTCACATGCTGAGTCAGTCCATAGTTCTCAAAAACACAACACAGCTCTTTTGCCCTGTCCTGGGGGCTGTCAACATGAATGTTAAAATCACCCGCAATGATTACACAATCAAAGTTAATGCAGATAATAGACAGCAGTTCAGTGAAGTCATCAATGAAGGTTGCAGAATATTTAGGTGGCCTGTAGATATTTAGAAACATCGCTTGAGGGGAAGATCTTAATTGAAGAGCAACATATTCAAAAGAAACAAAATTTCCATAACATATTGCGTACAGTGGAATGAGTCATTAAACAAAATGGCGACTCCACCTCCTTTCTATTCACTCTATTTCACTCATAAAACTGAAGTTAGGGGGAGCTGACTCGATGAGAACAGCAGCGCTGTTATTATGGTCTAACCAGGTTTCAGTTAAAAACATAAAATCTAGATTGTGCTTAGTAATAAAATCATTGATTAAAAATGATTTTCCTGCCAAAGACCTGACGTTTAGTAAGCTAGTGTTAGTGTGTTTTCATTTTTTGGGACAGGCTGTAGCTGACGAGGAATGGATGCTAAATTTGCTAAGTTTGCAGTTAAGTGCTTATTCACCATTCTTTTCCTATTACCTATCACAACAGAAATGAGGAAGAATTGAATCCACAGGGCCCGGGCTTGTCTTGAAAAGAGTATCTGAGTATCACTAGTCCTGCAGCCAAGGCCCGGCACATATCAGATAGTGCTTGCCAGATTTTGCACACAAGCGTCCTTATCAGTCTGGGGGGAAGGAGTTTTCTGACATCCTGGTAGTGGTGCTTGGCGTTTTACTTTTGCCCGGGGTTGAGCCATGGGGGTAGGAAGGGGTGCATATTGATGGGGGAAATAAGGGAAAGGGTGTGTGGAGACATCAGTAGAGACAGCGATGAATCCTCAGAAGGTTCGGGGTTGGGAAGGTTGAGGGGGGGACGGGTGAAGAGGGGAGTGGAGGTTTCGTGTCTCTGCTCTTGGTCTCCCATGGTCAAATCTTTGCACAGGCGGGGGCTGTGCTGGATCACTGCCCGCACTTTGTTGTGTCTTCCTTTTTTTTGTGACCTTGGCAGAGGGAGCAGATGTGTAGCGCAGAAAGTAAAGCAGATTAGAGGTGAACAGCTTTACTCCTGGCTGTTAAGGGAAAGTCTATCTGCTTAAAAAGATGTCTGCGCTCCCAGAAAATGTTTAAATTGTCAATGAACTTCAGAGAGTGGACGGTACATTCAGTTGAAAGCCATTTGTTTAGTCCCAACAGTCGGCTGAATCTCTCATCTCCTCTTCTGACTGACGGTATAGGACCACTGATAAACACATTTGCGCTTAGGGGGGTGACTGTGTCAAGCAGTTCCCTAAAGTCCAGTTTCAGCAATTCAGACTGTTGCTTTACAACATCATTTGACCCTATATGCAGAAAAATGTTCTTCACAGTTGGGTGTGCTGCCACGATATCTGGGATTTTTTGGGTCAAGTCAGACACCATGTCTTTGGGAAAACATAGTATTTGGTGTTTTTACTGTTTTTTAAATCTTTTACAGCAGAGTCACCCACAATCAGGGTTTGAGGCCCAGTTGTTAGCTTTTTACTTTTGAATTGCTCTCAGTCCTTACCCTGCTGTGTGGTGATGAGACGCAGTCCCGGTCATCAGATGACTGTCCAGCGTCTTGCAGCAGAGGAGCAATCTGTTATCCAGTTGCACACCAGGTTGTTGGGGGGGGCATTTTGTTGCTTATTTTCCCTTTTGCAGCTGTCCACGGCTGTGTCCTACTAGGTACAGGGGTTGAAGAGGCGCTCTGCCCAGATGATAATGCAGGCCAGCCGGTCATATCACAAATGTCAAGGCGCTGTGCCCGGCCCGTTAGTCGTCCTCCCATTCCCAGGAAAATGATTTACTCTTAGGCTTCGCACCAGACAAGTTCCAGGAGGACCGCCACTTGTTGATTTATTACCAGTTCCACCCTCCTGTTTCTTTGTAGTCTTGTGGTGCTAATTAGCCGTGTGTTAGCATACTTCTGTCCATTGTTATGGGTCCATGGTAAAGTGGTGTCATTTCCACAAGATCCGTTAACTTCCACGTTCACTTCTAGAAGGTGAACCTTGGTTTCCGAAGTGCAATCTTCTGAAGGAGTTTGTAGTAGTCTTCTACGGAGAAAGGAGGCATCTTGCTGCTAATTAGCTTTAGCTACAATCACTGTAGGACAGGCTTGAGCTATTGGTAGGCCACGCTCACGCAAAAATTTTAAATATGGCAATAGCCTACTATGTCTACAAAAATGTATAGTCCAGTGTTTTTGAAGTGTCCAGAGCCGCTGCTCATAGTTTCTCAGAGGAAAAGCACGATTATCAGCAAAAATATGCAAGCAGAAGCAGGAGCAAGCAGCAAAGCGTCTGCACTGTAAGAAGCAGGAAGCAATCTCACACACTCTACACACCTGCTCATCAGATAAAACACTCACACACATCTACACACCTGCTCATCAGATACACATCAAACACATCTACACACCTGCTCATCAGATACACACTCACACACATCTACACACCTGCTCATCAGATACACACTCACACAAATTACACAACCTGCTCATCAGATACACACTCACACACACATCTACACACCTTGCTCATCAGATACACATCACACACATCTACACACCTGCTCATCAGATACACACTCACACACATCTACACACCTGCTCATCAGATACACACTCACACACACAATCTACACACCTGCTCATCAGATACACACTCACACACATCTACACACCTGCTCATCAGATACACACACACACACACACACATCTACACACCTGCTCATCAGATACACACATCTACACATCTGCTCATCAGATACACACACACATCTACACACCTGCTCATCAGATACACACTCACACACATCTACACACCTGCTCATCAGATACACACTCACACACATCTACACACCTGCTCATCAGATACACACTCACACACACACATCTACACACCTGCTCATCAGATACACACTCACACACATCTACACACCTGCTCATCAGATACAAACTCACACACATCTACACACCTGCTCATCAGATACACACTCACACACATTCACACTCCGATGCAGCACCGGGGGCAACTCGGGGTTCAGGGTCTTGCCCAAGGACACTTCAACATGGGACTGCAGGGGCGGGGATCGAACCACCAACCTTCTGATTGGCAGGCAACCGCTCTACCACTGAGCCACAGCCGCCCAAAATACACACATGTATTTATTGCACTTATGAAAAAACGTTATTATACAGAACAGATGCATAGAACACACAGAACATGGTCTTGGTTGTGTCTCATAACAGGAGGACTACGTTAGAACCACAGTCCAGTCTCAGGGACTGTGGTGGGTAGACGTCACCAGCGGCCGTAGTGAGGCGAGGAACCGGAAGGATGAACCAGACGTGGAGTTGTCAGTGAAGAGGGGAATATTTCTTTCTCCCAAAAAGGCCACAGGCAAATACGTAGTACAAAAACATCAAAAAGGATAATAAGAATCTAGGACTTTCAAAACAGAAAAGAACAGGACTTGTGAGTCAAAAGAACAAAAAGCAAATTACAACTAAGGAACAGCTGTTTGCCTTTGACTACACTGGGATCGGCTGACACGAGACTCACGTCTCCTTCCAGCCTGTTCCTATCTGAGCTGACCCGAACCTCCCTCTTAAATACCCTGATAGCACACCCCTGTAACGGATCAAACCATTCCCAATAATGACTCAGGGGTGGCGCAGGTGGGAAGTACACAAACGGCTTTAACAAACAGGCAAAACGCTATTCAACGTAGCGAGTTCCTCATCGTAACATAAATACAATCCTAACAGGTTTAACCTGGGCACGGAGAAGATAAGACAACAACAAGTAACAAACATGTGGTCACACACGTTAGCATATCGTTATGAATCTTTGAAAGTCAATGTCCAAACGTTCAAAGTCAAAGTAGCGCATCGCTACGGTGACGGTCGCAAAGCGCCCTGTCACAGAGAGTTGGAGCAAGGGCACTCACCTTCACTGAGGAATGCTGAGGACTTGCACTGTTTCTATGTGGTTGCCGGATTTGAGAGAATTTAGCTGAGGAGCCACGCAACGTGTGTTTGAGTTTTTTCTAGCCTACTAAAATGGAGAGCATCTCTGATCCAGGACTCAAATGAGGGAGGAGAAGGAGACTTCCAGCCAAGTAGGATCAGTCGTCTACAAAATCTGCATTCATCTTTGGCAGGGTCACTGGGGTTGGCATGACTCCAAACAGGGCTATCAGTACATTTGGGTCCGAGGACACAGGACTCTGGCTGGCTTCACATGATCCAGGTCCTCTTTAAGTGGATCATCGCTTGAACGATCCAGTATCGATTTATACAAATTCAGAATGGACCTTCCTGGGAGGGGGCTGGTCTCCTCAGGAGGGGGGCTGGTCTCCTCAGGAGGGGGGCTGGTTTCCTCAGGAGGGGGCTGGTCTCCTCAGGAGGGGGGCTGGTTTCCTCAGGAGGGGGGCTGGTTTCCTCAGCTCAGTCCTCCGAGAGGAGCTCGGAGTAGAGCCGCTGCTCCTTCACGTTGAAAGGAGCCAGTTGAGGTGGTTCGGGGTTTGGTAAGGATGCCTCCTGGGGGGGTCCCTAGGGAGGTGGTCCAGGCACGTCCAGCTGGGAGGAGGCCTCGGGGAAAGACCCAGGACTATGTGGAGGGACGTCCAGCTGGGAGGAGGCCTTGGGGAAGACCCAGGACTAGGTGGAGGGACGTCCAGCTGGGAGGAGGCCTCGGGGAAGACCCAGGACTAGGTGGAGGGATTATATCTCCAACCTGGCCTGGGAACGCCTCGGGACCCCCCAGTCGGAGCTGGTTGATGTGGCTCGGGGAAGTTAGGGGTCCCTTACTGGAGCTGCTGCCCCCGAGACCTGATACCGGATAAGAGGATGAAGATGGAGATGGATGGACCTTTCTCTGTGGGAAACTACACTGGAAAAAATGCCACTTTTACAAAACATGAACACGTGTTTTTGCTTGAAATAAACACGTTGACGAAATATTACTCACTAGTGTCTTGGTGTTGTTGGATATTTAAATTCATTTAAGATTTATGTGTAGCATCAAATCAAAACAACAAGTTATCTTGATACACTTTAAAGATGGAGGAGGTCCCTCTGTAGTTTAGAAAGCCTCGACAATGCCGGTAATTCCCTTCAATTAAACTAAA
Organism: Etheostoma spectabile; assembly: GCF_008692095.1. Taxonomy (NCBI): domain Eukaryota; kingdom Metazoa; phylum Chordata; class Actinopteri; order Perciformes; family Percidae; genus Etheostoma; species Etheostoma spectabile. The sequence goes on from NW_022605337.1 coordinate 12,465, forward strand.
CATCAGAAGAAAACTCTTGATGGGATGTTGCTTTGTTGCAGTGTAGAAAACGTGAGGAATCAGTTGGTCCAAACTATGCTAGTTTGTTGGAAATGATCAAAATATGCTCCAAAGTTAGGCTTTTATTTTGGCGAGTCATTTTCAAAGGGCTCCCTTGACCTCTGACCTCCAGTTATCTGAATGAAACGTCATAAAACCCACATACTGTGAAGTCCGCACAGTTTCATTTCATTTTGTCTTCATGTTACTACATCCCCATTAATAAATCTGATAAATCTAATACAATGATCTGGTTTTATCTGAAGATTGATACTAACAATAAAGCAGCATTTTACAGGGAAGTTTGTACTGTTGCAGAATTTTGATATTTTAATTTTTATATCCAGACTAAGTTGGTTTTGCAACTGAAATATGAAGAACCGAGAACCAACACTGGGATCAGAAACGTGGTCACATCGGCCTCGTGTGAATCAGAAAGGAACCGATTGAAGAAATCAGAAGCGATTCCCAGCCCTGATTGGGACAGCCAGAGCTCCAGCTGAGGCTCATGGGTACTGTAGTTCTAATTAAGACAAGGATGAAAGTGGGGTTACTGTGACAGCTTCAGGACAGGATACACACAGGTTGGGTATCGGTTGAATGTTTCCCTAAATGGTGTCTGAACCAATACTTTAATGTCAGCTACATTAGATTTACATGATTTAAAATCAAAATCAAAACAAGAACTTATATTACCAGTGAGCTGCTGTTAAATAACTAAAAGAAGAACCAATAGATTAGAGCAACTCTGGATAGTAAAGGGTGTAACAAGACCGTGAAAGCCTTAATCTGATGGAACGTGTCGGAAACCGCAGTCCCACAATCTGTCATCTAGGTGCAGCTTATCATCAGACCAGCACTTTCAGAGAAATTCAGTTCAGGGAAGTTCCCGTCGGTCCACAGCGTGGACACACCGGCATGGACACACCGGCGTGGACACATCGGCGTGGACACATCGGCGTGGACACACCGGCGTGGACACACCGGCGTGGACACACCGGCGTGGCCTGGTCCCGACTTAGACCTCTTTATATCTGAGTTCCTAGTACCACTGGAACACACTCTATGTATCAGATGTATTCCCGTAGAGCTCCGCCTCTTCCTGTACGAGACCCAACCTGAGGACGTAACGTGATGATCAGAGCCGAGAGCAGACAGACGGGGAGACGGACGCAGAGAGACCACGTCCACCTGGACATGGATCACCTGGACATGGATCACCTGCTGCTGCTGCTGCTGCTGTGGAGCTCAGGTACCGCTCACGGTCTCTTCTTCTCATTCAATGATTCTTTATTTCCTCTCACACACACTGAGGGTCTGTGTGTGTCTGTGTGTGTGTGTGTGTCTGTGTGTGTGTGTGTGTCTATATGTGTGTGTGGTGTGTTGTGTGTGTGTGTGTGTGTGTATGTGGTCTATATGGTGTGTGTCTGTGTGTCTGTGTGTGTCTGTGTGTGTATATATGTGTGTGGTTGTGGTGTGTGTGTGTGTCTGTCTGTGTGTGTGTCTATGTGTGTGTGTCTATGTGTGTGTGTCTGTGTGTGTGTCGTGTGTGTCTATATGTGTGTGTGTTGTCATATGTGTGTGTCTATATGTGTGTGGTGTGTTGTCTGTGGTGTGTGTGTCTGTCTGTGTGTGTGTCTCTGTGTGTGTCTGTGTGTGTGTCTATGTGTGTGTCTATGTGTGTGTGTGTGTCTATATGTGTGTGTCTATATGTGTGTGTGTGTGTGTGTGTGTGTGTCTGTGTGTGTGTCTATGTGTGTGTCTATGTGTGTGTGTGTCTATATGTGTGTGTCTATATGTGTGTGTCTATATGTGTGTGTGTGGTCTGTCTGTGTGTGTGTCTATATGTGTGTGTGTTCTGTGTGGTGTGTCTATATGTGTGTGTGTGGTGTGTTGTGTGGTGTGTGTGTGGGTGTGTGGTGTGTTGGGTGTGGTCTGTCTGTGTGTGTGTCTCTATGTGTGTGTGTGGTGTGTGGTGGTGTGTGTGGTGTGTGTGTGTGTGTGTGTGTGTGGGTGTGTGTGTGTGTGTGTCTCGTGGCTTTATAGCTCAAAAGTTTCATCAGCAGTGATCAAACATTTCATATTACATGTCAATCTTTAAATCAGAGACAGAAAGAAAAGACAAAAGGGAAAATGGATTTTGTTGAATCGTTAAAAAATCAAACCGCATTCCTGATTCTATTTTTAGTTTTTTAGTTGTTTCTGTAACATCCGACCTGAACCCAATTATTTAACAAAACACTGAACTATGATAAAATAACAGAAAATCAGAACTGAATGAAAAGGCAGATTGTTTTGTAAAATGAAATGAAATCGGAAGAATTTAGCCGAGTGTTTTTCTGTTTGGGGGGGGGGTTCAGATTTGGAGTTTTGTTTAAATGTGTTAAATGTGTTTGTGTGTTCAGAGTGACATTCTGTCGTTCTAATCAGTCATCATCTGTGTGGTTTTATCGACAAGAGGGAAATTCTGCAGAAAACTGAGCAGGAAACGCTGCAG
>NW_022605337.1:20000-47772 GCF_008692095.1 Etheostoma spectabile
ATCTATCAGAGCTAGGCTAACATTGTAGCTTCCATCAACACAACAGACACATTATTTCAGAACGTACCAGGTACTACTTCGTATTTCCAGTGACTTTGTATGTAACCTTGCCTCCGAATACACGAAAACGCAGGTGGTGTGACCTCGGTATAAAGATGAGTTCTGGTGTTAGTGAGGATCTTCTGTTGGAGCGGTTCTGAGTCCAGTCTGAATCAGGGACTTGTTGTTCTGGGTCTGGGGTCTTTTCTCTCTCTCTGTTCTCTTCTATCATCTCTCCAGACTCTGTCAGGCTGGTGAACGGGACCAGTCTGTGTTCAGGCAGACTGGAGGTGAAGACTAACCAGTCTACCCAGACCTGGTCCTCAGTGTGTGAACAGGACTTTGACCGGCAGGATGCAGAGGTGGTCTGCAGGGAGCTTGGCTGTGGGGCTCCTTCAGTCCTCCAGGGGGCGCTCTATGGAGACGTGGAGCCTCCAATGTGGACCAAAGAGTTCCAGTGTGGAGGCCATGAGTCTGCTCTCCTGGACTGTAGAAGCTCAGGCTCAGATAGAACCACCTGCTCACCTGGAAAAGCTGTTGGACTCACCTGCTCAGGTAGAAGAGGAGCTGAGGCTCTGATTGGTTCATGTCTCTTCTGATGAAACTTTGTTCTTTAGCTGATGATTCTCTGGTTTCTGTTCAGAGCCTGTCAGGTTGGTGGGGGGGGCCAGTCGCTGTGGAGGAACACCGGAGGTGAAACAGGGAGAATGGAGACCACTGAGTTACCAGAACTCCGACTGGTCCCTGAAGGCAGCAGCTGCTGTCTGCAGAGAGTCAGACTGTGGCTCTGCTGTTTCTGTAGGAAAGAGAGATAAGTCCTCCTACAGATCTATGTGGCGGCTCTGGTCTTACTGTGTTGAGTCTGGATCTGGTCTGAGGGATTGTGTAGACTCAGAATTATCTTCCTCCTTCCTTCATCTCACCTGCTCAGGTAAGCAAATCAATGAATAACTGAAGGAATGCTTTTAGTTTGAACAACACAACTAAAAAACTCATATTTTCAATGTAAAATGTTCAAACCAAAAGTGTCTTCAATAAACAACTTTACAACCTTTTAACAGAAAACATCCAAAAACATTTGTAGGTCAGTGGATCCATCAAGCTCCTATTGTGTAACGAGTCGAATCCTTGAAACATCCTTAATTGTTAAGACATTTGGAATCAATTTGATTTCATCCCCCCCCCATGAACAGTAACACACAGGCTTACAGAGTAGTGGGGGCATACGGTTGTTGTACATTAAGTTACAGGACCTCAGACAGACGTGATAGGACAGGACCTCAGACAGACGTGATAGGACAGGACCTCAGACAGACGTGATAGGACAGGACCTCAGACAGACGTGATAGGACAGGACCTCAGACAGATGTGATAGGACAGGATTCAGACAGACGTGATAGGACAAGGACTTCAGGACAGACGTGATAGGACAGGACCTCCAGACAGACGTGATAGGACAGGACCTCACACAGACGTGATAGGACAGGACCTCAGACAGACGTGATAGGACAGGAGCTCAGACAGACGTGATAGGACAGGACCTCACACAGACGTGATAGGACAGGAGCTCAGACAGACGTGATAGGACAGGACCTCAGACAGACGTGATAGGACAGGACCTCAGCAGACGTGATAGGACAGGACCTCAGACAGACGTGATAGGTTAGGACTCAGACAGACGTGATAGGTTAGGACCTCAGACAGACTTGATAGACAGGACCTCAGACAGACGCGATAGACAGGAGCTCAGACAGACGTGATAGGACAGGACCTCAGACAGACGTGATAGGACAGGACCTCAGACAGACGTGATAGGACAGGACCTCAGACAGACGTGATAGGACAGGACCTCAGACAGACGTGATAGGACAGGACCTCAGACAGACGTGATAGGACAGGACCTCAGACAGACGTGATAGGACAGGACCTCAGACAGACGTGATAGGACAGGACCTCAGACAGACGTGATAGGACAGGACCTCAGACAGACGTGATAGGTTAGGACCTCAGACAGACGTGATAGGTTAGGACCTCAGACAGACGTGATAGGACAGGACCTCAGACGACGTGATAGGACAGGACCTCAGACAGACGTGATAGGACCTCAGACAGACGTGATAGGTCAAGACCTCAGACAGACGTGATAGGACAGAACCTCAGACAGACGTGATAGGACAGGACCTCAGACAGACGTGATAGGACCTCAGACAGACGTGATAGGTCAAGACCTCAGACAGACGTGATAGGACAGAACCTCAGACAGACTGATAGGTCAAGACCTCAGGCAGACGTGATAGGTCAGGACCTCAGACAGACGTGTAGGTCAAGACCTCAGACAGACGTGATAGGTCAGGACCTCAGACAGACGTGATAGGACAGGACCTCAGACAGACGTGATAGGTCAGGACCTCAGACAGACGTGATAGGTTAGGACCTCAGACAGACGTGATAGGTTAGGACCTCAGACAGACGTGATAGGTCAAGACCTCAGACAGACGTGATAGGTCAGGACCTCAGACAGACAGTGATAGGTTAGGACCTCAGACAGACGTGATAGGTCAGGACCTCAGACAGACGTGATAGGACAGGACCTCAGACAGACGTGATAGGACAGGAGCTCAGACAGACGTGATAGGACAGGAGCTCAGACAGACGTGATAGGACAGGAGCTCAGACAGACGTGATAGGACAGGACCTCAGACAGACGTGATAGGACAGGAGCTCAGACAGACGTGATAGGACAGAACCTCAGACCAGACGTGATAGGACAGGACCTCAGACAGACGTGATAGGTTAGGAGCTCAGACAGACGTGATAGGTTAGGACCTCAGACAGACTTGATAGGACAGGACCTCAGACAGACGTGATAGGACAGGAGCTCAGACAGACGTGATAGGACAGAACCTACATACAATGTACATCTGTACATTCTGTACACCTGTACATTTGTACATTAACCTAAGTACCTGTACATTAACCTAAGTACCTGTACATCTGTACATTAACCTAAGTACCTGTACATCTGTACATTAACCTAAGTACCTGTACATTTGTACATTAACCTAAGTACCTGTACATTTGTACATTAACCTAAGTACCTGTACATTTGTACATTAACCTAAGTACCTGTACATCTGTACATTAACCTAAGTACCTGTACATTTGTACATTAACCTAAGTACCTGTACATCTGTACATTAACCTAAGTACCTGTACATCTGTACATTAACCTAAGTACCTGTACATCTGTACATTAACCTAAGTACCTGTACATTTGTACATTAACCTAAGTACCTGTACATCTGTACATTAACCTAAGTACCTGTACATCTGTACATTAACCTAAGTACCTGTACATCTGTACATTAACCTAAGTACCTGTACATCTGTACATTAACCTAAGTACCTGTACATTTGGACATTAACCTAAGTACCTGTACATCTGTACATTAACCTAAGTACCTGTACATTTGGACATTAACCTAAGTACCTGTACATCTGTACATTAACCTAAGTACCTGTACATTTGGACATTAACCTAAGTACCTGTACGTTGTCTAATTACAACCCATCAAGTGTAGTGATGGGTTGGTAGGGGGGGCAAGCTCTGGAGGGAACCAGCGACTGTATCTACTCTTGATTCTAAACTTTTTAAATGGGGTATGCTTTGTTAGGACAGATAGGAAACCGGTTTGGAATGACATCCAGGCACCCCCCACACTCAGAATGAGGTTTAATACCTATCGTGGGTTTTCCACTGCGTGGTATCTACTCGACTCGCCTCGACTCTACTCGCCTTTTTTGGTTTTCCATTACAGAACAAAGTCCCTGGGACCTGCTACCAGGTACTTTTTTTAGTCCTACCTCAGTCGAGGTTCCAAGCTGCCGAGGCGATACCAAAAGGTGACGTGGAACCTGCAGACTGCTGATTGGTCGGAGAGAATCGTCTCTTATGATTGTGTTTTTAGCAAACAAGAGTGCGGAGTGTGTGTCCGGAACAAACCAGAAATTTAAAAAATAAATCTAGCCCGACACCGACATTATCTACTCTCTGCACGATCTCACTTTAAATGTAATGTAAATGTTCTGTTTTTCTATTTCTTTTCTAGTCTTAACGACTGCTCAAAGAGCTTTTACATCTACAGGAAACATTCACCATCACACACATCTACACACCTGCTCATCAGATACACACATCTACACACCTGCTCATCAGATACACACTCACATCTACACACCTGCTCATCAGATACACACTCACACACATCTACACACCTGCTCATCAGACAACAACTCACACACACATCTACACACCTGCTCATCAGATACACACTCACACACATCTACACACCTGCTCATCAGATACACACTCACATCTACACACCTGCTCATCAGATACACACTCACACACATCTACACACCTGCTCATCAGATACACACTCACATCTACACACCCTGCTCATCAGATACACACTAACACACATCTACACACCTGCTCATCAGATACACACACATCTACACACTGCTCATCAGATACACACTAACACATCTACACACCTGCTCATCAGATACACACACACACACATCTACACACCTGCTCATCAGATACACACTCACACACATCTACCACCTGCTCATAAGATACACACTTACATCTACACACCTGCTCATCAGATACACACTCACACACATCTACACACCTGCTCATCAGACACACACTCACACACATCTACACACCTGCTCATCAGATACACATTCACATCTACACACCTGCTCATCAGATACACACTCACACACATCTACACACCTGCTCATCAGATACACACACACACATCTACACACCTGCTCATCAGATACACACTTACACACATCTACACACCTGCTCATCAGATACACACTCACACACATCTACACACCTGCTCATCAGATACACACCACACACATCTACACACCTGTCATCAGATACACACTCACATCTACACACCTGCTCATCAGATACACACTCACACACATCTACACACCTGCCATCAGATACACACTCACACACATCTACACACCTGCTCATCAGATACACATCACACACATCTACACACCTGCTCATCAGATACACACTCACACACATCTACACACCTGCTCATCAGATACACACTCACATCTACACACCTGCTCATCAGATACACACTCACACACATCTACACACCTGCTCATCAGATACACACTCACATCTACACACCTGCTCATCAGATACACACTAACACACATCTACACACCTGCTCATCAGATACACACACACATCTACACACCTGCTCATCAGATACACACTCACACACATCTACACACCTGCTCATCAGATACACACACACACACATCTACACACCTGCTCATCAGATACACACTCACACACATCTACACACCTGCTCATCAGATACACACTCACACACATCTACACACCTGCTCATCAGATACACACTCAAACACATCTACACACCTGCTCATCAGATACACACACACATCTACACACCTACTCATAAGATACACACTCACATCTACACCTGCTCATCAGATAACACACTCACACACATCTACACACCTGCTCATCAGATACACACTCACACACATCTACACACCTGCTCATCAGATACACACTCACACACATCTACACACCTGCTCATCAGATACACACTCACACACATCTACACACCTGCTCATCAGATACACACTCACACACATCTACACACCGCTCATCAGATACACACTCACACACATCTACACACCTGCTCATCAGATACACACTCACACACATCTACACACTGCTCATCAGAGACACACACACATCTACACACCTGCTCATCAGACACACACTCACACACATCTACACACCTGCTCATCAGATACACATTCACATCTACACACCTGCTCATCAGATACACACTCACACACATCTACACACCTGCTCATCAGATACACCACACACACATCTACACACCTGCTCATCAGATCCACACTTACACACCTCTACACACCTGCTCATCAGATACACACTCACACACATCTACACACCTGCTCACAGATACACACTCACACACATCTACACACCTGCTCATCAGATACACACTCACACACATCTACACACTGCTCATCAGATACACCACCACACACATCTACACACCTGCTCATCAGATACACATTCACACACATCTACACACCTGCTCATCAGTACACACTCACACACATCTACACCCCTGCTCATCAGATACACACTCACACACATCTACACACTGCTCATCAGATACACATTCACATCTACACACCTGCTCATCAGATACACACTCACACACATCTACACACCTGCTCATCAGATACACACTCACACACATCTACACACCTGCTCATCAGATACACACTTACACACATCTACACACACTGCTCATCAGATACACACTCACACACATCTACACACCTGCTCATCAGATACACCACACATCTACACACCTGCTCATCAGATACACCTCACACACTCTACACACCTGCTCATCAGATACACACTCACACACATCTACACACCTGCTCATCAGATACACACTCACATCTACACACCTGCTCATCAGATACACACTCACACACATCTACACACCTGCTCATCAGATACACACTCACACACATCTACACACCTGCTCATCAGATACACACTCACACACATCTACACACCTGCTCATCAGATACACACTCACACACATCTACACACCTGCTCATCAGATACACACTCACACACATCTACACACCTGCTCATCAGATACACACACACACACATCTACACACCTGCTCATCAGATACACACTCACACACATCTACACACCTGCTCATAAGATACACACTCACATCTACACACCTGCTCATCAGATACACACTCACACACATCTACACACCTGCTCATCAGATACACACTCACACACATCTACACACCTGCCCATCAGATACACACTCACACACATCTACACACCTGCTCATCAGATACACACTCACACACATCTACACACCTGCTCATCAGATACACACTCACACACATCTACACACCTGCTCATCAGATACACACTCACACACATCTACACACCTGCTCATCAGATACACACTCACACACATCTACACACCTGCTCATCAGATACACACACACATCTACACACCTGCTCATCAGACACACACTCACACACATCTACACACCTGCTCATCAGATACACATTCACATCTACACACCTGCTCATCAGATACACACTCACACACATCTACACACCTGCTCATCAGATACACACACACACACATCTACACACCTGCTCATCAGATACACACTTACACACATCTACACACCTGCTCATCAGATACACACTCACACACATCTACACACCTGCTCATCAGATACACACTCACACACATCTACACACCTGCTCATCAGATACACACTCACACACATCTACACACCTGCTCATCAGATACACACTCACACACATCTACACACCTGCTCATCAGATACACATTCACACACATCTACACACCTGCTCATCAGATACACACTCACACACATCTACACACCTGCTCATCAGATACACACTCACACACATCTACACACCTGCTCATCAGATACACATTCACATCTACACACCTGCTCATCAGATACACACTCACACACATCTACACACCTGCTCATCAGATACACACTCACACACATCTACACACCTGCTCATCAGATACACACTTACACACATCTACACACCTGCTCATCAGATACACACTCACACACATCTACACACCTGCTCATCAGATACACACACACATCTACACACCTGCTCATCAGATACACACTCACACACATCTACACACCTGCTCATCAGATACACACTCACACACATCTACACACCTGCTCATCAGATACACACTCACACACATCTACACACCTGCTCATCAGATACACACACACATCTACACACCTGCTCATCAGATACACACTCACACACATCTACACACCTGCTCATCAGATACACACTCACACACATCTACACACCTGCTCATCAGATACACACTCACACACATCTACACACCTGCTCATCAGATACACACTCACACACATCTACACACCTGCTCATCAGATACACACTCACACACATCTACACACCTGCTCATCAGATACACACTCACACACATTCACACTCCAATGCGCAGTACCAGGGGCAACTCGGGGTTCAGTGTCTTGCCACCCCATCAATTAACTGTTCAATATTAGGGGCTATTAGGGGCTATTAGAGGCTATTAGGGGCTATTAGGGACTATTAGGGGCTATTAGAGGCTATTAGGGGCTATTAGGGGCTATTAGGGGCTATTAGAGGCTATTAGAGGCTATTAGGGGCTATTAGAGGCTATTAGAGGCTATTAGAGGCTATTAGGGGCTATTAGAGGCTATTAGAGGCTATTAGGGGCTATTAGGGGCTATTAGGGGCTATTAGAGGCTATTAGGGGCTTTTAGGGGCTATTAGGGGCTATTAGAGGCTATTAGGGGCTATTAGGGGCTATTAGAGACTTTTGCATGTCGTTTCCAATATTGCAGACTGTTACTAAAACAAGACAATAAATCAAAGATATAAAAAAAAAAAGTTTTTATTTAGCTTTTCAAGTAGCGCATCAAACCCTCCAGTACATCCCGGACTTCTTCCTCTGCCCCCTGTGACAGTGTCCCCCCCGGCTCTGCTGGTCCAGATGCCACCCAGTCCCCCCCCACCCCCCGGCTCTGCTGGTCCAGATGCATCCCAGTTGTTGTCATAATCCATGACTCTCATACAGATTATACGAAGCCCGGCAGGTCAGAACCAGAACCAGAACCAGAGATCTCACCCGTCGGACATCGAACGCCCACCACGGCACGGACGGTCTGCGGCGGTTTTACAAAGCGAGAATGCTCTGGAACACAACCAGTCCCCAGCAGACATGTTGGTGTGTAATCGTGTTGCTAAAGTTCATGTACTTTATATATCGTGTAGTAGATACTGACCGGGCTCTTAACACATGCAGATGTTAGCTAACGTTACCGGAAACTTAACGTACCGTTTGGTGTCGTCATGGCGACGTCTGAACTGAATTCCCACACTCCAGGTTTTTTTAGCGGTGATTTTTGTTGCTTCCTTCAGCTTCTTTAGAAACAAAACATTTCTTCTGGCCGCGGCGAGTAGCCGACGTGCTGTTGTGAGTCGCGCTGAAAATGACATCATCACGCGTTGCTATGGTGACCAGCCACGCTGAGGCGTTACTCAATCTGCAATAAAACGGACGCAGAATGAGACGAGGCGAGTAGAGACGAGATGAGGCGAGGCGAGACGAGCTGATACCAGCAGTGGAAAAACGCCAAAAGTATGGTGGGGGACTGGCAGCTGGCAGCCCCCCCACTCTGACATCTCTCCATTAGTGCACGTATAGGACCTGAGCATGCCCCCCCCACTCTGAGCTTGTGAAGTCTTATTACCATGCTGTAATGTAAACTTCTACCACTGTCAGTTCTCTGAATGGCGTCTTGAGGATCAATGCTACGCTAACATTGTAGCTTCCATCAACACAACAGACACATTACTTTAGACCTTAAAAGTTTACCTCTGCCCAAAGAAAGCTCCGGCTCTCTGGGAATAAGGAGGCGCTCCAGACCGCTTCAACCATCTGGTCCTCCAGTTCTGCTCCAACAGCGTGAGGACATCAGGAGGACCTGAACTCGTTTACACAGTGCTGGCTTGATTTGCCAATTTCCATTGACTTTGTATGGAAACACACCTGCAAATTCACACGATACGCAGGCGGTGTGACCTCGGTATAAAGATGAGTTCTGGTGTTATGAGGATCTTCTGTTGGAGCGGTGCTGAGTCCAGTCTGAATCAGGGACTTGTTGTTCTGGGTCTGGGGTCTTTTCTCTCTCTCTGTTCTCTTCTATCATCTCTCCAGACTCTGTCAGGCTGGTGAACGGGACCAGCCTGTGCTCAGGCAGACTGGAGGTGAAGACTAACCAGTCTACCCAGACCTGGTCCTCAGTGTGTGAACAGGACTTTGACCGGCAGGATGCAGAGGTGGTCTGCAGGGAGCTTGGCTGTGGGGCTCCTGTAGTCCTCCAGGGGGCGCTCTATGGAAACGTGGAGCCTCCAATGTGGACCAAAGAGTTCCAGTGTGGAGGCCATGAGTCTGCTCTCCTGGACTGTAGAAGCTCAGGCTCAGATAGAACCACCTGCTCACCTGGAAAAGCTGTTGGACTCACCTGCTCAGGTAGAAGAGGAGCTGAGGCTCTGATTGGTTCATGTCTCTTCTGATGAAACTTTGTTATTTTGCTGATGACTCTCTGGTTTCTGTTCAGAGTTCAGGTTGGTGGGGGGGACAGTCGCTGTGGAGGATCACTGGAGCTGAAACATAAAGGACAATGGAGACCAGTGATGGACCATGACTCCGACTGGTCCCTGAAGGCAGCAGCTGCTGTCTGCAGAGAGTTAGACTGTGGCTCTGCTGTTTCTTTAGGAAAGAGACAAGAGTCCTTATACAGCTCTGTTTGGAGGATCAGGTCTGACTGTATTGAGACTGGATCTGCTCTGAGGACGTGTGTGGACTCATCTTCCTCTTCCTCCTTCCTTCATCTCACCTGCTCAGGTAAGCCCATCAGTGACATGAATGAATGGATGAATAGATGAGTGGATGAGTGAATTCTTTCATTTCGAAAAGCATACACGAAAAATACACAACCAAAACTAAAATACAAGACACAAAGTATTTCACTGTAGAAAAAGAAACCTTTGCAGATCAGTTGATCGTTCCGGTTGTATAATGAGGTGCTGTCCATCCAGTATGTTTATCAACAACAATTAACGTCAAAATAGATCAGAACGGAAACAAGTCAACACTAAATTATACCCTACCCGTCAATAAATAGAATTAAAAACATCTTACTCATGAGTTACATCCTCTCTCCTCTCTACTGGACCTAGTTCCTCTTCAGGAAGTCATTCCTACCACGAGCAGTAAGCTCTCTGATCCCTCGTCTTGTCCGTTGTGTCACGGGGACTCGTTCAGTTTATTGGCTTTCCTACCACGCTCGCGTTGTGCTCCAGGTCCCCGGGACCCTCATGTGGATAAATACAGTCAAATACAGGACGGGTCCCGGAGACCCGAAGGCCGATGTTGCGGTAGTAGGGGTAGTAGGGGTAGTCCCCCCCCACCATGAACAGTAACACACATGCTTATAGAGTAGTGGGGGCATACGGTTGTTATACATTAAGTTTCCCTTTAAATCATGTTCTATCATTTTATTTAGTGTCTTTTCTCTCTCTCTGTTCTCTTCTATCATCTCTCCAGACTCTGTCAGGCTGGTGAACGGGACCAGTCTGTGCTCAGGCAGACTGGAGGTGAAGACTAACCAGTCTACCCAGACCTGGTCCTCAGTGTGTGAACAGGACTTTGACCAGCAGGATGCAGAGGTGGTCTGCAGGGAGCTTGGCTGTGGGGCTCCTTCAGTCCTCCAGGGGGCGCTCTATGGAGACGTGGAGCCTCCAATGTGGACCAAAGAGTTCCAGTGTGGAGGCCATGAGTCTGCTCTCCTGGACTGTAGAAGCTCAGGCTCAGATAGAACCACCTGCTCACCTGGAAAAGCTGTTGGACTCACCTGCTCAGGTAGAAGAGGAGCTGAGGCTCTGATTGGTTCATGTCTCTTCTGATGAAACTTTGTTCTTTTGCTGATGACTCTCTGGTTTCTGTTCAGAGCCTGATGCTGTCAGGTTGGTGGGGGGGGCCAGTCGCTGTGCAGGGACACTGGAGCTGAAACATAAAGGAGAATGGAGACCAGTGAGTTACTATTTCGCTGGCTGGACCCTGAAGACAGCAGCTTCTGTCTGCAGAGAGTTAGACTGTGGCTCTGCTGTTTCTGTAGAAGAGAGAAAAGAGTCCTCAGGCAGATCTATGTGGAGGATGTGGTCTGGCTGTGTTGAGTCTGGATCTGCTCTGAGGGATTGTGCAGCACCACTTTCCTCTTCCTCATCCTTCCTTAATCTCACCTGCTCAGGTAAACCCGTCCTCGTGGTGGCATAACTTACTACTGCAATTTTGTAACGTTAGTAAAACCCGGAGCAGAGCTAGACCCTGACCTCATGGCGGTGGACGTTACCCGTTAGCTGGTCTATATCCTTGATGGTCCACTTCAGGGATTACTGCAGTGCTGCAAGACATTCCACCGGAGCCATGTATTTTCTGTCTTCATCCTCTGTCTCGGTGATGGCGTCCTGACCTCCATCCCTGTCCTCTGTCTCTGTGTTGAAGTCCTAAACTTCGTCCTCTGTCTCTGTGTTGGCGTTCCAAACTTCGTCCCCGTCCTCTGTTTCTGTGTTTAACCTCCGTCCCCATCCTCTGTCTCTGTGTCGGCGTTCTAACCTCTATCCCCGTCCTCTGTCTCTGTGTTGGCATTCCAACTCCGTCCCCGTCCTCTGTTTCTGTGTTTAACCTTCGTCCCCATCCTCTGTCTCTGTGTTGGCGTTTTAACCTGCGTCCCCATCCTTTGTCTCTGTGTCGGCGTTCTAACCTCTATCCCCGTCCTCTGTCTCTGTGTTGGTGTTTTAACCTGCGTCCCCATCCTTTGTCTCTGTGTCGGCGTTCTAACCTCTGTCCCCGTCCTCTGTCTCTGTGTTGGCGTCCTGACCTCCATCCCTGTCCTCTGTCTTTGTGTTGGCGTCATGACCTCCATCCCTGTCCTCTGTCTCTGTGTTGAAGTCCTAAACTTCGTCCTCTGTCTCTGTGTTGGCGTTCCAAACTTCGTCCCCGTCCTCTGTTTCTGTGTTTAACCTCCGTCCCCGTCCTCTGTCTCTGTGTTGGCATTCCAAACTCCGTCCCCGTCCTCTGTTTCTGTGTTTAACCTTCGTCCCCATCCTCTGTCTCTGTGTTGGCGTTTTAACCTGCGTCCCCATCCTTTGTCTCTGTGTCGGCGTTCTAACCTCTGTCCCCGTCCTCTGTCTCTGTGTTGGTGTTTTAACCTGCGTCCCCATCCTTTGTCTCTGTGTCGGCGTTCTAACCTCTGTCCCCGTCCTCTGTCTCTGTGTTGGCGTCCTGACCTCCATCCCTGTCCTCTGTCTCTGTGTTGGCGTCCTGACCTCCATCCCTGTCCTCTGTCTCTGTGTTGAAGTCCTAAACTTCGTCCTCTGTCTCTGTGTTGGCGCAGTAACGAGCAAACACAACTTTTTAAAAGTTACTTCCCCAACACTGGTATATCTCCATACTTCATCGGGTCTGACTGCGAGACGACGAGCAAAAACCTTTTAAAATGATGAGTTTTCTGAATGGAGTTCTGCTCGATCAGAGCTAGGCTAACACTGTAGCTTCCATCAACACAACAGACACATTATTTCAGAACGTACCAGGTACTACTTCGTATTTCCAGTGACTTTGTATGTAACCTTGCCTCCGAATACACGAAAACGCAGGTGGTGTGACCTCGGTATAAAGATGAGTTCTGGTGTTATGAGGATCTTCTGTTGGAGCGGTGCTGAGTCCAGTCTGAATCAGGGACTTGTTGGTTGATGTCATCTTGTGGTTCTGGGTCTGGGGTCTTTTCTCTCTCTCTGTTCTCTTCTATCATCTCTCCAGACTCTGTCAGGCTGGTGAACGGGACCAGCCTGTGCTCAGGCAGACTGGAGGTGAAGACTAACCAGTCTACCCAGACCTGGTCCTCAGTGTGTGAACAGGACTTTGACCAGCAGGATGCAGAGGTGGTCTGCAGGGACCTTGGCTGTGGGGCTCCTTCAGTCCTCCAGGGGGCGCTCTATGGAGACGTGGAGCCTACAATGTGGACCAAAGAGTTCCAGTGTGGAGGCCATGAGTCTGCTCTCCTGGACTGTAGAAGCTCAGGCTCAGATAGAACCACCTGCTCACCTGGAAAAGCTGTTGGAATCACCTGCTCAGGTAGAAGAGGAGCTGAGGCTCTGATTGGTTCATGTCTCTTCTGATGAAACTTTGTTCTTTAGCTGATGACTCTCTGGTTTCTGTTCAGAGCCTGTCAGGTTGGTGGGGGGGGGCAGTCGCTGTGGTGGAACACCGGAGCTGAAACAGGGAGAATGGAGACCTGTGAGTTACTATTTTGCTGCCTGGACCCTGAAGGCAGCAGCTGCTGTCTGCAGAGAGTTAGACTGTGGCTCTGCTGTTTCTGTAGGACATAGAGAAGAGTCCTTATACAGATCTACGTTGGGGATCAGGTCTGGCTGTGTTGAGTCCGGCTCGTCGCTGAGGGAGTGTGCAAGTTCATCTTCCTCTTCCTCCTTCCATAATCTCACCTGCTCAGGTAAGCCCATCGGTGACATGAATTAATGCTTTTATTTTGAACAAAATACAAAAATACAACAAAAAATGTAAATACAAGACACAACTTTCACTGTAAAAAGTTATATAAATAAAAATTGAACTCTTCAATAAATACTTTTGTCTGAAAGAAAGTAGGAAGAATCTAAATGTTTTCAGGTCCTTGCCTTTTTGAAATGTCCAAACCTAGTGTCTTCACTGAGTAACCGTACAACCTTTTAACAGAAAACATCCAAAACATCCAAAACATCCAAAACATCCAAAACATCCAAAATATCCAAAACATCCAAAACATCCAAAACATCCAAAACATACAAAACATACAAAACATACAAAACATCTAAAAAAATCTAAAAAATCTAAAATATCCAAAATATCCAAAACATCCAAAATATCCAAAACATCCAAAATATCCAAAACATCCAAAATATCCAAAATATCCAAAACATCCAAAACATCCAAAACATAAAAAACATCTAAAAAAATCTAAAAAATCTAAAATATCCAAAACATCCAAAATATCTAAAATATCCAAAATATCTAAAATATCCAAAATATCTAAAATATTCAAAACATCCAAAACATCCTAAACAATCTAAAATAAATCTAAAAAAATCTAAAAAAATCTAAAATATCAAAAACATTTAAAACATCAAAACATCCAAAACATCAAAACATCCAAAAACATCCAAGACCGGGGTCTGGGTCTGGGTTTGGGTCTGGGTTTGGGTCTGGGTCTGGGTCTGTCCCAGGTTTCTGCCTAAAAGGAGTTTTTCCTCTCCACTGTGGCCCTGTTGCTGCTCTGGAGGAAACTACTAGAACTGTTGGGTTCTTGTAAATTCTGGAGTGTGGTCTAGACCTGGTCTATCTGGTCTAGACCTGGTCTATCCGTAAAGGGTCTCCAGATAACTCTGGTTATGAATTGATACTATAAATAAAATTGAATTGTTACTGGAAGCTTTCAACTGTCTGTCTCTCTGTCTGTCTGTCTCTCTGTCTCTCTGTCTGTCTGTCTGTCTGTCTCTCTGTCTCTCTGTCTGTCTGTCTGTCTGTCTCTCTGTCTCTCTGTCTGTCCGTCTGTCTCTCTGTCTGTCTGTCTCTGTCTGTCTGTCTCTCTGTCTGTCTGTCTGTCTGTCTCTCTGTCTCTCTGTCTGTCTGTCTGTCTCTCTGTCTGTCTGTCTCTGTCTGTCTGTCTCTCTGTCTGTCTGTCCGTCTGTCCGTCTGTCTGCCTGTCTCTCTGTCTCTCTGTCTGTCTGTCTGTCTGTCTGTCTGTCTGTCTGTCTCTCTGTCTGTCTGTCTCTCTGTCTGTCTGTCTGTGTTTCCAGACCTGCTCCTTCAGCCCAACATCTCTGTGTCCTCCTCCGTGGTCGGGGTCTCCGAGGAGGACCAGCAGCAGGGGTTCCAGGTGTTCTGGGGCTCCACCTTCACCATTAGCTGCTCCGTCCAGCCCCAGTACCCAGGAGGCTCCTTCCAGCTCAGCTTCACCTCCTCCGACTCAGCACACAACACCACCCAGCCAGCTGTCAATCACTCTGCCCACTTCCTGTTTCATGTGGCAGAGCCCGCCCACCAAGGAAGCTACAGCTGTGTTTATCAGCTCCATGTTTTCTCTCATAACTTCTCGTCTGAGAGCCGGGTGCTCTCCCTCAGCATCATGGGTAAGCTGTGGAATGGGAAAATTAGACAATGATTTTCTTTCAGTAATTGTTCATTTACTAAGTGATTCTTTACTATAAGTAAATCCTTCAAATATGCATCTGAAACATGTGTCTCCTAACGATATCTCCTAAAGTAAGTCCTCCAGTGTCAGAGACAGCTAGACATGTTCTGACTCTGCTATTCTCCCGTGAGATAAGGGGAACGTAAAGCAGGCGCCTCAAGAGATACGCAAAGGTCAGAGTGGGAACCCATCTACAGACGAGAGGAATCTCTGACTTCTGAGATTGACTGACAGCTCCAGTCATTCTGTGACGCACTGGACAGATGTGCAGGGACAGCTCCGGCTCCCAGACGTCTGAGGAGGAAGATGAAGTGTGTTGTTTGAGATTAGAAGGTTTTCCCAACATGGCCTGGTTCTGCCGGGGTCCAGCGGGATAGAAGGGACTGTCATGTGTACGCGGGGCACAGAACTGTGGCGTCACTCTGTGACTCTGTTCGTTATGAAGCACAGTTCTTTTCATTTAGAGAAAATAATTAAACCCTTCCACTGAACATCTAAACTTTGAATCCAGTTTGCAGCCTTCTGTCTTTATTTTGGATCAACAAGGTCTCTCTACCACACAACAGAAACTTCCACCACAGCTGTTGTATGGGGGAAGATGATTGGTCCAAACTGAGTGAAAATGATCAGCTGACCACATGTTGTTTCTGGACTGACCGTGGGACGACTGTCCTCGTGTTCCGCGAGTCAGATAGGAACCAGACTCCAACCAATCAGCTCCCAGTTACCTGAAGGACAGAGCATGTGTGGTTACGAGGATAACTCTGGTTCTCTGAGAACTGAGCCAGGTGTTTCACTAGGAGAATCACCTTCTGATCTGACCAATCACAGAGCTCTGACCCTGCTATGATATAAAGTCAACATGCAGCGTACTAAGTGTGAGAGACAAGTGTCCATGTTGCAGTGATCTTAGATGTCAGGTCAGTTTCAGGTGTTTAATGGGAGCTGTTGGACTCGTGGTGGTGTGTGATGTGTTTACTGTCCATGTGTTCCATCAGATCCGAGGCCTTTAATCATCAGAGCGACCGTCCTGCTGCTGGTTCTGCTGCTGGAGAACATCGTTCTTTACTTCTACTGCAGGGTACGGACTCTCTCTCTCTCTGTTGTCTCCACCACTGAAGAGAGGAGGGATGCAGGAAGTCACATCTGTGTTCTGTCATGTCTCTCCAGGCCAGCAGGGGGCAGCTGCCGTGCAGACAGAAGAAGACTGATCCAGATTATTATAACCTGGGTGTCCCTGCAGCTGAAGGAGGGCCGACTGAAGAGGAAGGAGCTCAGGGAGCAGAGTAGCACCTCCGAGGACCTCATGGAGGTCCAGCATTTATGCCCCTTTTCATCCCCACTTGGAATAGTTCCCATCTACAGTGAGGAAAATAAGTATTTAACACGCTGCTGTTTTGCAAGTTCTCCCACTTAGAAATCATGGAGGGTCTGATGTCCTCGTAGGACCATGTCCACTGTGAGAGACATGTCCACTGTGAGAGACATGTCCACTGTGAGAGACATGTCCACTGTGAGAGACATGTCCACTGTGAGACATAATCTAAAAAAACATCCAGAAATCACAATGTATGATTTTTTAACTATTTATTTGTATGATACAGCTGTAAATAAGTATTTAACACCTGAGAAGATCCATGTTAATATCTGGTCCAGCAGCCTTTGGTTCCAACGGTTCCTGTAGTCCTTCACCAGGTCTGACACCCTGCAGAAGGGATTCTGGCCCCCCCTCCACACAGATCTTCTCTAGACCAGTCAGGTTTCTGGGCTCCCTCCAAAGATTCTCTATTGGGTTTAGGTCTGGAGACTGGCTAGGCCCCCCCAGAACCTTGATCTGCTTCTTCCAGAGCCCCCCTTGGTTCTCCTGGCTGTGGTCTTCGGGTCTTTGTCATGTTGGAAGACCTCGACCCATCTTCAATGCTCTAACTGAGGGAAGGAGGTTGGTCCCCAAAATCTCCCAGTCCATGGCCCCGGTCCTCCTCTTCTTAATACAGTGCAGTCCCCCTGTCCCATGTGCAGAAACCCCCCCAAAGCATAATGCTACCCCCCCCCCCTGCTTCCCAGTAGGGATGGTGGTCTTGGGATGGTCCTCATCCTTCTTCTTCCTCCAAACACGGTTAGTGGAATCAGGACCAAAAAGTTCTATTCTGGTCTCATCTGACCACATGACGTCCTCCCATGACCCCTCTGGATCCTCCAGATGGTCGTTGGCAGACTTAAGACGGGCCTGGACATGGTCTGGTTTAAGCAGGGGAACCTTCTGGGCCATGCAGGATTCAAACCATGACGTCTTAGTGTATTACCAACAGTAACCTTGGAAACGGTGGTCCCAGGTCTTTCCAGGTCCTGGACCAGCTCCTCCCGTGTAGTTCTGGGCTGGTTTCTCACCTTTCTTAGGATCATGGAGACCCCCCGAGGTGAGATCCTGCATGGAGCCCCAGTCCGAGGGAGATGGACAGTCATGTTTAGCTTCTTCCATTTTCTAATGATGTCTCCAACAGTGGACCTGTCTTCACCAAGCTGCTTGGACATGTCCCCGTAGTCCTGTCCAGCCTTGTGGAGGGGGACAATTTAGTCTCTAGTGTCTTTGGACAGCTCTCTGGTCTTGGCCATGTTAGTAGTTGGATTCTTACTGATTGGATGGGGGTGACAGGTGTCTTTACGCAGCTAACACCTCAAACAGGTGCATCTAATTTAGGATAATAAATGGCGTGGGGGGGACATTATGAAGACAGACTAACAGGTCTTTGAGGGACATTATGAAGACAGACTAACAGGTCTTTGAGGGACATTATGAAGACAGACTAACAGGTCTTTGAGGGACATTTTGAAGACAGACTAACAGGTCTTTGAGGGACATTTTGAAGACAGACTAACAGGTCTTTGAGGGACAGAATTCTAGCTGATAGACAGCTGTTTAAATACTTATTTACAGCTGTATCATACAAATAAATAGTTAATAAATCATACATTGTGATTTCTGGATGTTTTTTTAGATTATGTCTCTCACAGTGGACATGTCTCTCACAGTGGACATGTCTCTCACAGTGGACATGTCTCTTACAGTGGACATGCACCTACGAGGACATCAGACCCTCCATGATTTCTAAGTGGAGAACTTGTTAAATAGCAGCGTGTTAAATTCTTATTTTACTCTCTGTATTTACACTTACAAAATTTCAATCCACTTTGAATGGCACATGCTGGGTACTTGTGTACAAAATCCGGGGTCTCTGGGGCCAATCTGTGAGGAAACATACATTTTAAAAAGTCCATTTTGGTTTGTACAGAACACCTTGAACTCATTTTTTTTTTAACTGAAACCCCCTGATATTCCCCAAATGTGTAAAGAGCTTTGCCATTCGCAAGCGCAATTAAAGGGTAGCTATTGTTTTTTTCCACCTGTGACCTGCGTTCCTTTGTGTCTTTGTGTGTAAGTGACTGATGGGAACAACAGTCTCTGACATCGGTCCAGTGATGAGCAACATCGCTGTAGTGGGCAGCGGAGAGACAAGCTGGAGGTCACGTTAATAGTTGTAGTTGTGCAGCTTCACCTTCACAAAAGTGCTCGTCTTGCCGCTGACAGGTCTCATTTCTGTTATTATTCTGTCTGATGACATTACGGAAAGATTTCTAAGGAGGTCGCCCTGTCTGTTAAAGACTAAGATCCTTTTTTTAACATGAAAACATCGCGAAATTGCATTTGCTGAAACCACCAGACTCCATGTAAATAATCACTACTTTTGGCATCCTGAAAGTGGTTGTTTTTGTTTGTTGTTTGTTGTTTGTTGTTTTGGTTATTGTGGTTGTGGTTGTTGTTGTTGTGGTTGTTGTTGTGGTTGTTGTTGTGGTTGTTGTGGTTGTTGTTGTTGTTGTTGTGGTTGTTGTTGTGGTAGTTGTTGTGGTTGTTGTTGTGGTTGTTGTTGTTGTTGTTGTGGTTGTGGTGGTTGTTGTTGTGGTTGTTGTTGTGGTTGTTGTGGTTGTTGTGTTGTTGTTGTTGTTGTGTGGTTGTGGTGGTTGTTGTTGTTGTGGTTTGTTGGTTGGTGTTGTGGGTTGTTGTTGTGGTTGTTGTTGTGGTTGTTGTTGTGGTTGTTGTTGTGGTTGTGTTGTGGTTGTGTGTGGTTGTTGGTGGTTGTTGTGGTTGTTGTTGTGGTTGTTGTTGTGGTTGTTGTTGTGGTTGTTGTTGTGGGTTGTTGTTGTGGTTGTTGTTGTGGTTGTTGTTGTGGTTGTTGTTGTGGTTGTTGTTGTGGTTGTTGTTGTGGTTGTTGTTGTGGTTGTTGTTGTGGTTGTTGTTGTGGTTGTTGATGTGGTTGTTGTTGTGGTTGTTGTTGTGGTTGTTGTTGTGGGTGTTGTTGTGGTTGTTGATGTGGTTGTTGTTGTGGTTGTTTGTGGTTGTTGTTGTGGTTGTTGTTGTGGTTGTTGATGTGGTTGTTGATGTGGTTGTTGATGGGTTTGTTGTTGTGGTTGTTGTGGGGTTGTGTTGTGGTTGTTGTTGTGGGTGTTGTTGTGGTTGTTGTTGTGGTTGTTGTTGTGGTTGTTGTTGTGTGTGGTTGTTGTTGTGGTTGTTGATGTGGTTGTTGTTGTGGTTGTTGATGTGGTTGTTGTGGTTGTTGATGTGGTTGTTGTTGTGGTTGTTGATGTGGTTGTTGATGTGGTTGTTGATGTGGTTGTTGTTGTGGTTGTTGTGGTTGTTGTTGTGGTTGTTGTTGTGGTTGTTGTTGTGGTTGTTGTTGTGGTTGTTGTTGTGGTTGTTGTGGTTTGTTGTTGTGGTTGTTGTTGTGGTTGTTGTTGTGGTTGTTGTGTGGTTGTGTTGTGGTTGTTGATGTGGTTGTTGATGTGGTTGTTGATGTGGTTGTTGTTGTGGTTGTTGTGGTTGTTGTTGTGGTTGTTGTTGTGGTTGTGTTGTGGTTGTTGTGGTTGTTGTTGTGGTTGTTGTTGTGGTTGTTGTTGTGGTTGTTGTTGTGGTTGTTGTTGTGGTTGTTGTTGTGGTTGTTGTTGTGGTTGTTGTTGTGGTTGTTGTTGTGGTTGTTGTTGTGGTTGTTGTGGTTGTTGTTGTGGTTGTTGTTGTGGTTGTTGATGTGGTTGTTGTTGTGGTTGTTGTTGTGGTTGTTGTTGTG
This sequence comes from Etheostoma spectabile, assembly GCF_008692095.1. Taxonomy (NCBI): domain Eukaryota; kingdom Metazoa; phylum Chordata; class Actinopteri; order Perciformes; family Percidae; genus Etheostoma; species Etheostoma spectabile. The sequence goes on from NW_022605337.1 coordinate 41,220, forward strand.
GTTGTTAAGATTTTGCTTATTTTTTGTAATGAATGATTTTTCTTATTTTGTAACAATTGTTCTTTTATTACTTCTATGGACTTGTGCTCCTTCCTGTAGTTAATGGTTCTGATTAATTAATGTTAACGGAACATTGGTATTTCCAGTGAAATAATACCAGAATTATATTCATCTCCACATTCTCTTCTGAGTTTTAGGTTCTTTATTTCGTTGTTTCTATTTGTAAGTTGAAGTGTTGTTAATGCATCTACGTCTTGTTATTGTTTGTATTGATGTCTTAATGTGTGGAATTATAAGTGATACCAAAAAAATGAATAAAATGATCCGCAAATCCAAACATTATTATTCATATGGTACTCTACATAATCAGTTGAAAGGTACTTAATAATTTATGGTGGTTATTATAAGGATTATACTGATTCATGTTGTTCATTTGGAAAGTACCTTAGTTACATGACTCAATAGTCCAGTGTCTGCACATCTGTCCCTGGAGGTATGACGGACGCAGCGTTGACAGTTCTGACAGAAGAAGACGAGATTTTGAAGACAAAGCCTCCGATTTCCATCAGGAACGAGCAACAGATTGTGACGTCTCCATGTCAGCAGAACCGTTCTTCACCATTAGGACAGGCCCAGCACGAGACCCAGCTGGCTGGAAGAACCCGTTGAAAGGGAACTGTTGAAGGAGGAGGCCTGTAGGTGGAGCTATGTCCAGCCAGGTGGAGATAACCAGGATGAACAGGTGGAGCTATGTCCAGCCAGGTGGAGATAACCAGGATGAACAGGTGGAGCTATGTCCAGCCAGGTGGAGATAACCAGGATGAACAGGTGGAGCTATGTCCAGCCAGGTGGAGATAACCAGGATGAACAGGTGGAGCTATGTCCAGCCAGGTGGAGATAGCCAGGATGAACAGGTGGAGCTATGTCCAGCCAGGTGGAGATAGCTGGGATGAACAGGTGGAGCTATGTCCAGCCAGGTGGAGATAACCAGGATGAACAGGTGGAGCTATGTCCAGCCAGGTGGAGATAACCAGGATGAACAGGTGGAGCTATGTCCAGCCAGGTGTAGACAACTAGGATGAACAGGTGGAGCTATGTCCAGCCAGGTGGAGCTATGTCCAGCCAGGTGGAGATAGCCAGGATGAACAGGTGGAGCTATGTCCAGCCAGGTGTAGACAACTAGGATGAACAGGTGGAGCTATGTCCAGCCAGGTGGAGATAGCCAGGATGAACAGGTGGAGCTATGTCCAGCCAGGTGGAGATAACCAGGAGGAACAGGTGGAGCTATGTCCAGCGAGGTGGAGATAACCAAGATGAACAGGTGGAGCTATGTCCAGCCAGGTGGAGATAACCAGGATGAATAGGTGGAGCTATGTCCAGCCAGGTGGAGATAACCAGGATGAACAGGTGGAGCTATGTCCAGCCAGGTGGAGATAACCAGGATGAGTGCACGTTCACGGCTTTCTCAGATAGACCACGGTATCGATCCCAGATTTCCTGATGCAGAGATGAGAAGACGCATGCGCCAGATGTTTCACCCAATGAGCAGCATCTTCTAATGGACAGTAACGAGGAGGAGAAGAATATAATATGCAGAGAGGGAAATACGGCTCTCATCAAACGGAGAAAAAAAGCCCGACATAGCGGACCGACTGAATGTGTGGGGGTTTAAAAATATCTACTTTACCTCAAAAGTGAGCAGAGGGAACTAATGTTCCTCAGGAAATGGACCCTACGGACTTTAGGCTTAATTTCAAACCCTTAGTCACAACGTGAGAACATGTTTTACAACCACGCACACATCTCTATAAGATATATCTAATTATTTGTACAATTAATGTTCATATAGAACAATCAGAAAGGGACAACAACTAGAAAAAAAAAGTAAATGACTTCAATACACGCTGTGAGCATATGTAAAACAATATTCATGTTTTTTTTATTCTTCTGACCAAAATAAAAAGATGAAGAAGCGTTGTGGTGTTCCCGGTGAGATGAATGATAACTCCACTACATACGTGCTGTATATAGACACGTTATTGGTCCAGGGATGGGAGACTAATGAGAAGGTTATGGAACCAATGTAAGCTATAATATAATATATATATAATAATATATAATATATATATAATAAAAACATTAGGCCTACTTATTAAGGAGTAACACAAACTACCCTTCATTAGAGAAGGACAAGCAACAAGAACATGAATCATGAAGTTATTGGTCTCTGACAGATGATGAAAGCCAATTTTATTTATTGATCAATAACAGAAATAGGACAAAATGTTTCTCTGTACAACGAAGTAGAAATAAATATCCTCACAGCAATAAATTAAAGAAGGAGACGCTGGTCATGGTCTATTTACACACACACACACACACACCACACACACACGCACACGCGCACACACGCAACACACACACGCACACACACACGCACACGCGCACACACACACACACACACACACACACACAGACACACGCCCACACCCACACACACACGCACACACACACGCACACACGCACACACACACACACACACGCACACACACACACGCACACGCGCACACACGCGCACACACACACACCCCACGCACACACACACGCACACCGCACACACGCACACACAGCACCACACACACACAGACACACACACACACACGCACCGCACACACACACACGCACAGACACACACACACAGACACAAGACACAGACACACACACAGACACACACACACACCGCACAGACACACACACACACATACACACACACACACACAGACACACACACACACACACACCCAGACACACACACACACACGCACAGACACACACACACACATACACACACACACACACGCACGCACACACACGCACACACACACACGCACACGCACGCACAGACACGCACACGCACACACAGACACACACACACGCACGGACACACAGACACACGCACACACACGCACGCACACACACGCACACACAGAACACACGCACGCGCACAGACACACACACACACGCACACACACACACAGACACACACGCACACGCACAGACACACACACACGCGCACAGACACACACACACACGCACACACACCACGCACGCACACACACGCACACACACACAGCGTCCATCGAGGGCAGACATCCCGAGGAAAAGCTTGCTCTTCTGCGTCTACCCGAGACTGGAGCAACCAATCAGCTGTCAGAGAGACTGGAGCAACCAATCAGCTGTCAGAGAGACTGGAGCAACCAATCAGCTGTCAGAGAGACTGGAGCAACCAATCAGCTGTCAGAGCGTCTTCACAGTTCCCATGAATGAAAAGAGTTTGGAAGTTACCATGGTAACGTTAAGGATTGCTAAAAACACAGACACACACATCCCGTTCCCTTCGTCAGTTATTCAGGATTCAGGGTGTGGTGGTGGGGGGGGGGGGGGGGGGGTGGTGGCGGGAGGATGTGCTGCTGAGAGCGGGGGGGGGGGTGTGAATCGGGCGAGTTCATTGGCCGCCCCAGTCGACGTCCACTTGACACAGAACTTGAACAACATGCAGAGCACGTATGGAAGCAAATAAGAGACTTCAGGTACTTGTAGTTCTTTCACACGCCGCTGCAACAACTACTAACGTTAGAAAACTACAACACCCACCGGATCTAGCTAGACCGGACAACAAAATGGCCGCCGATAAGATTCTGGATGGAAAGTCAACTTTTAAAAAGTTGACAAATGTTCGAGTATACCCCCCCCAGTCTGAAAATACCCCCCCCCAGACTGAAATACCCCCCCCCAACCTGAAATACCCCCCCCCAGTCTGAAATACCCCCCAGTCTGAAATACCCCCCCCAGTCTGAATACCCCCCCCCCCAGTCTGAAATACCCCCCCCAACCTGAAATACCCCCCCCCAGTCTGAAATACCTTGATATATGCTCTATGCCAATGTTGTTTTCAATAAAAAAAACATTTACATTGATTCACTTTTAATGTTAATAAGACCATTTAAACGAGAAGAAATATAATAATAATAATAATAATAATAATAATAATAATAATAATAATAATGGGACAAAAAAGACATCGAGGGACATTTAGAAAAGATAAAAATGTGACATTAATTGTGAGTTAACTACGTTTCTTCCTAATATTCTAACGCGTGTGATGTGTTTGTGGACTCATCTCCACTCGTGGTAACATTGAGGAGTTAATGGTCATTCAAATGCGTTTGTCTCTTATTTGCTTCCGTACTGAGGCCCGGTCAAAAGAATCCAAAACGTCCAGGTGGTCTTCCAGGTGGTCTTCCAGGAGAACGTCCAGGTGGTCTTCCAGGTGGTCTTCCAGGAGAACGTCCAGGTGGTCTTCCAGGTGGTCTTCCAGGTGAACTTCCAGGAGAACGTCCAGGTGGTCTTCCAGGTGGTCTTCCAGGTGAACTTCCAGGAGAACTTCCAGGTGGTCTTCCAGGTGGTCTTCCAGGAGAACGTCCAGGTGGTCTTCCAGGTGGTCTTCCAGGAGAACGTCCAGGTGGTCTTCCAGGTGGTCTTCCAGGTGAACTTCCAGGAGAACTTCCAGGTGGTCTTCCAGGTGAACTTCCAGGTGGTCTTCCAGGTGGTCTTCCAGGTGAACTTCCAGGAGAACTTCCAGGTGGTCTTCCAGGTGAACTTCCAGGTGGTCTTCCAGGTGGTCTTCCAGGTGAACTTCCAGGAGAACTTCCAGGTGGTCTTCCAGGTGGTCTTCCAGGTGGTCTTCCAGGTGGTCTTCCAGGTGGTCTTCCACGAGTCTTCCAGGTGGTCTTCCAGGTGGTCTTCCAGGTGGTCTTCCACGAGGTCTTCCAGGTGGTCTTCCAGGTGAACTTCCAGGTGGTCTTCCAGGTGAACTTCCAGGTGGTCTTCCAGGTGTTGTTTCAGGTGGTCTTCCAGGTGAACTTCCAGTTGGTCTTCCAGGTGATGTGTTAGACATTTTGGCAAAGTCCATGTCCCCCAGGTTTTCACGGAAACAAAGACAGAAGGGGTGAGACAGCGTCTGCGTAAGCGAGGCTTCTACCACTATGAGAGCTGGCGGTTAGCGACTTATTGAGCGCTCCGATGTCGGAGGACGGCGGTTACTTTAGGGGGGGGGGGGGGGGGGGGACGTGAGCATCAGATTTGACCCGTCGACAGGTCGAGTCCCGGCGACCTGCGGTGGGATCGGGAGTCCAAAGTCACGAGTGCAAAAATCAAACAAAGCAAAAATCCAACCCAGGCACAACTGTCTGGAACGCTCCGGCCCTTTAAAGACATGTCTGAACGCTCCGGCCCTTTAAAGACATGTCTGAACGCTCCGGCCCTTTAAAGACATGTCTGAACGCTCCGGCCCTTTAAAGACATGTCTGGAACGCTCCGGCCCTTTAAAGACATGTCTGAACGCTCCGGCCCTTTAAAGACATGTCCCTGACCGCCGCTCCGGCCTTTAAACGACTGTCTGGAACGCTCCGGCCCTTTAACGACATGTCTGGAACGCTCCGGACCTTTAAAGACATGTCTGAAACGCTCCGGCCTTTAAAAGACCCCTTCTGAACGCTCCGGCCTTTAAAGACATGTCTGAACGCTCCCGCCCTTTTTAAAGAACCTGTCTGGACGCTCCGGCCCTTTAAAGACATGTCTGGACGCTCCGGCCCTTTAAAAACATGTCTGAACGCTCCGGCCCTTTAAAGACATGTCTGAACGCTCCGGCCCTTTAAATACATGTCTGAAAGCTCCGGCCCTTTAAATCCCGAAAACAAAGACATGTCTGGAACGCTCCGGCCCTTTAAATCCCGAAAACAAAGACATGTCTGGAACGCTCCGGCCCTTTAAATCCCCGAAAACAAAGAAAGGTTTGGCGTGGTGGTTATGTACAGCCCCCCCTGCCGACAGTTCGGTGCAGGACGGGTGTTGGCGAGCCGGCGCCGGCGTCAGGGTCAAGTCTTCAAGCTGGGGGGGGGTGGGGCTAGCGGCGTCACTCAGTAGGGATCCTCCAATCAGCTGCTAGCTCCGCCCCCTCCCTCTGGCTCCACCCCCAGCTACTGGTGGACCTCGTTGGCAATCAGACTGTCCTCCCCTGACTGAAAATCCGCCTCGTTGATGCCGCCCCCCCCGTTGAGCATCTCCTCGTCCTCGCCGCCGCCGCCCCCCGGCTCGTCCACCGGCGGGTCCTGGAGAACCTGCGCGATGTACATCTGCTGCTGCTGCTGCTGCTGCTGCTGCTGCTGCTGCTGCTGGGGGGGGGGGCAGAGAGGGACCCAACACACACCACACACACAACACGCACACACACACACACACACACACACACACACACACCACACACACACACACCCGGGTTAGACACAGACCACATGTCTTACACATCACAGGCTGAAAGACGTTATTAAACCTTCAGTCTCACAGGGTGTAAGGACCCACTTACCTGAGATTTGATGGTGGGGGAGACGAGGGACGAACGGACGTCCATTCTCCACAGTGTCCACTTCGTTCTCATTGGTGTCGATCTGAGACAGAGAGACAGAGACAGACAGAGACGATAGAGAGACAGAGA
>NW_022605338.1:0-46632 GCF_008692095.1 Etheostoma spectabile
CATGTCTGTGACTATACACCCTCCCCCTCTGAGTCTAGGCCATGCTGCGACTCCTCACTCCCTAACTATAAGCTTTATACATCTCTCAGTTACCCTTCTAAGGTGAAGTGAATCTAGACTACATCATATTGAAGGTTAACAGAGTGTGTCTCCTCCCTTGGTGGACGTTGTGGAGTATTGTGTTGTCTTTGCTCCAAAGGTTTTTGTACAGAGTTTTTGGTGTTTCCTGTCACTGTGGGCGTCAGAGCACAGTAGTACACAGCAGAGTCAGACAGCTGAGCTGAGGAGATCTGCAGATCAACTTGATTTCTCTCCTCATTCAGCATAGCAGTCATTCGAGGGTGAGGAGGTTTAGCTTCCACTACTGAAGGTGGTTTAGTATCAGTGATCAGGAGAAGGAACTGAGGAGCTGATCCAGGATCCTGTCGATACCACTGAGATTATCAGCTTTTTAACTGAATAGTACAGGACAGAGTAGCACTACGGCCTCTGATGAAAACACTTCAGCACTGCTGGCAGTAATCTCATCTTCCATCGTGTTACCTATTGAGGAAACAACATGTTAGATTTACACCGCTGCTCCAAAGTCACATCTCCAACATTTGGAAACATCACTCTGACATTTATAAGTTCAGCAATGATGCTGTTAACAACGTATGATCATTTATTAGTGATAAAGTGATACATCTAGATTGATGCTTTAGAAATGTGTAACTTTGAACTCCATCTAAATCTGAACTGGATCTGTAAAACCTTGAAAATGTCTTTATTTTCAGGATTTATAATCCAAAACCATCCGTACCTATGAGAGAGAAGCGAACAGAACTGCAGTGAGTTTTTCCATGTCTGCAGAGGTGAAATGCTGTTTTAGAAGGTTCAGGATGAAGAAGTGTTGTGAGATGTTGGTCTGATGTTCACAGCTGGAATCAAACAGTTGTCTGTCATGAAGCCACCTCTGCAGTCAGGAGGAGGAGACTCAGATGTTGACTTACTTTCATTTTCTCCAAGTCTTCATCCCAACTGGGTTTTATTGGTGAAAAGAATCCAGACTGGCTCATAAATACTCTGAAGGGTAACAGAGTGGTCTCTCTCTGGTGGACGTTGTGGAGTATTGTGTTGTCTTTGCTCCAAAGGTTTTTGTACAGAGTTTTGGTGTTTCCTGTCACTGTGGCTGCAGAGCACAGTAGTACACAGCAGAGTCTGACAGCTTAGCTGAGGAGATCTTCAGATCCATTTTGGTTTATTTTATCCTCACTCACTGAAGAAGACAGTCAGGGATTGGACTTGTCAGCATTCCTCCTGTTCCTAAATGAGAGATGAGGAACTCTGGTGGTTTTTCCTGATATTGTCGATACACCAACCAAATATCATTGTTATCAACTTGTCTGGAGCATCTGTAGGACAGAGTAACAGAGCTGTCTTCTAAACTGTTCTCTTCTTTCTCTACTGGAGTGAGTTCTTCACAGCTGACTCCTAAAGGAAGAGATAACTCTGTTATTTCATGTTGTATTAGACATAATGAATGATTCACATTCATCGTGGTTTTGTAATTAAAGTTCTGCATGAACTTTTTCAAACTGCACAATCTAACATACCTGTGAGGATGGAGAGAAGCATCAGAGAAAACCCCCAATGCTGCAGTGGCAGCATGTTGAATAAAGGTAATGTTGATGGTGTGTGTATTGATCTCTGTTGAATCTAGAAGTTCCTCTCTCTTCTATAGTTCAGTAACAGCTCAGCTCCTCCCTGAGTCTCTCCCTCTCCTCGTAGCTCTGTAGTTTCTCTTCTCTCAGTTACACTTCTAAGGTAAAGGGATTCTAGCCTGTTTAGTGTTCAATGAACCACTGGTGGTTCGAAAATTGGAACGCACATAAAAGGACGTTATTACTTGCATTAAACCGTCATAAACACGCTCAAGTCATACATCGTTAGAAAGCTTAAAGTCTCATGATTCCATCGAGCCCACACACAAGCAATAAGGTGACTCACAACGGTTATATCATGTCTGAAGTAAAGCAAGACAGACAGATTCGAGTCTAAGACGAGCGTGCATCCCTACCTGTCTCCTCGTGTCTTTAATCACAGCGGTGAAAGATCTCCGTAAACGTGTTTTCCTCCTTCGTAACACACGTCAAACTATTAGAATATCCAAGCCTTGTAATCCATAATTATCTGGTCCCCTCACAACTTGAAGTTTCTGGCCAAATTTCGACGTAGAGAAATCTAGATTGCATCATTTCTCGGTTTTTATCGTTTGTAACTTTTTCCCTGTGCGCGCTAGAAATCATGTCGACACATCATTGTAATCTGTGGTGCCAGCGAATTCCAATGAACCTGGTTGCCAGCCAATAGCATTCATTCTATCAAGAGATACACTCAAACTAAGCTAATAATATCAAACAGAGCCCCCATTGGGCCCACGTGGGAAAGAATGACAGTAGAACCCACCAATTAGAAAACAGTCATAAAACTGGCATCCCTGTGTACCAGTAAAAGACGAGTTGAATGGTACCAGACATGGCCAAAAAAACCTATCCCTAAGTTGACTCCAACTGTCTGAAAGCAAAAATATGGCTTTTTATAGCATTTCAACATTTCATCAAATTAGATTACTTATTCCTATAAATCTATGTATCTACTTCTTTTAGGCATGTGTGTGAGTGATGTGGATGTGTTTTTTTGTATTTCAGAAGTTATGTATTTAGCACTTTTTGGGCTTTTTTAGAAATAAGAAATAAGACAAACGCACAGTCATATCTGTAGAAATACATCTTATAAAATCCATTTATAAGTCATTTTCTTCTGGATTTTTTCTGTTCTAAGTTGAGACATTGGCTAGGGTACTATTTTAGTATATAGCAGTTGTAAATATGCTTTTTCAGATGATTTACTGGACGGAAATAGAAATTCTGTGTTCTAACCTCTGTAGCTCTGTGTCAGTAAGGCCTAGTGTCACACTGCCACTAGAAACAACAAACTGAGAGTGTTAGCTTCACAATGAACTCGGTCATCACAGAGGTCAAAGCATGTGGAACTGCAGCCTTTTTAGGGGGTAAAAATTAGGCGAGAAAATCATATATTTTCCAGTGTGTTATAAGAGGCTCTAGACTACATCATATTGAAGGTTAACAGAGTGTGTCTCCCTCTGGTGGACGTTGTGGAGTATTGTGTTGTCTTTGCTCCAAAGGTTTTTGTACAGAGTTTTGGTGTTTCCTGTCACTGTGGGCTGCAGAGCACAGTAGTACACAGCAGAGTCAGACAGCTGAAGCTTCTGGATCTCCAGAGGAAAGGACTCATCCTTTATTGTAGCATCAACTCTCTCTTTCTCTTTAGAATTATCAGTTTTTACAGAGAAACGTTGCAGCAGCATCTTTGGGTAATCATTTTCTTCTTGTTTGTACCAGAACAAAGTTGGACTTGCTCTAGTTGTCTCAAATGTACAGCCAAGAGTAAGTGTCTCTCCTTCAGTAGTAATGACATCTCCTGGTGGCTGGATCACTCTGTCTTCTCCTTTACACTCTGGGGAAGAAGAGAACATGCAGAGGAAGACATGAATCAATAAAGATGATTGATTAAAGGAGAACAGCATGTTCAAATAGTAAATCTGATTTTCTTTACTGCTGTTTCATTTCAGATAAAACCATATAACGTGCTATTTAAGATGTACGAGATACCAACAGAAATGATCTGTTTTTGCTTCTTTCTGCATTAAAACACTCTTTGTATCTTACCAAAGAAAAGAGCAGCAAGAATAATCCCCAGCCAATGTTCCATCTCTACAACAAGTTAAATCAACAGGAGAAACTAGCTGATGTCAACATCCAGTCTGAGAATTGTTCTCTTCACAGCTCCACTTCTTATTGACTGAATGGTTGAACACAGTGCACAAGTAGTGCACCTCCTACTTGATAATGTCGCCCTCTAGTGGAGCTACAAGGTTCCTACAACAGGGTAGAAAAAAGGCTTCCAGCAGCTTGGCAGTGTGTCAGCTTGTGTTTTTGTACAGAGACTGTGGGTTTGCTGTCACTGTGGGCCTCACAGCACAGTAGTACACAGCAGAGTCTGGCCCTGCAGCAGAGGAGATCTGGAGATCCATTTTGGTTTATCTTCACTCACTGAAGCAGACAGTCCAGGGATTGGACTTTTAATTATTCCTCCTGTTCCTAAGTGAGAGATGATGAACTCTGGAGGTTTTCCTGGATATTGTCGATACCAGAAGAAATAATCACTACCAGTTGCTTGTTTGGAGTATCTGTAGGACAGAGTAACAGAGCTGTCTTCTAAACTGTTCTCTTCTTTCTCTACTGGGTGAGTTCTTCACAGCTGACTCCTAAAGGAAGAGATAACTCTGTTATTTCATATAGAAACAGAGTCAATTAATGATTCACATTCAGATGTTATTTGAATCAATCTTGTTCATTTCATAATCTAACATACCTGTGAGGATGGAGAGAAACATCAGAGAAAACCCCCAATGCTGCAGTGGCAGCATGTTGAATAAAGGTAATGTTGATGGTGTGTGTATTGATCTCTGTTGAATCTAGAAGTTCCTCTCTCTTCTATAGTTCAGTAACAGCTCAGCTCCTCCCTGAGTCTCTCCGTCTCCTCGTAGCTCTGTAGTTTCTCTTCTCTCAGTTACACTTCTAAGGTAAAGTGATTCTAGACTACATCATATTGAAGGTTAACAGAGTGTGTCTCCCTCTGGTGGACGTTGTGGAGTATTGTGTTGTCTTTGCTCCAAAGGTTTTTGTACAGAGTTTTGGTGTTTCCTGTCACTGTGGGCTGCAGAGCACAGTAGTACACAGCAGAGTCAGACAGCTTAGCTGAGGAGATCTTCAGAGGAACTGACTTTAACTTGGAATTGTGTGTAGATGAAAATCTGTCCCTGAACTCGTCCGCTGTGTTCCCTTCATCCCCTTGAAAGCGCATCAGAATAAATTTGGGGCTGTTGTTTCCATTCTGTTTGTACCAGAAGAGATTATTATTAGTTGATCTGCTGTTATATTGACAGCCAAGTGTTACTGCCTCTCCTTCAGTAGCAGTCACATCTCCTGTTGGTTGCAGCACGTTGTCTTGTTGTGCTCTGCATTCTGTAAAACAGCAACAAACAGAATCAGTGTGCTGTTAAAGAATCCTATCAATGTTGGATTGATATCAAAGAAACAGAGTTGTGTTCATACCAAGGCTCATAGCAGCCAGCAGCACTGAGATGAACAGAGGCGTCATATCTGCAGTGTGGAGTAACTCTGAGCTACAGCAAGTAGAAAGAAGGCTGGGATCTCTCTGTTTAGTCTTCATCAACACTAAGTTGGTGGATTAGAAGGAGGAACCTGATCACAGTGACAGGGCTCATTCACAGCCCTGGGTTATTCCCCCTGCTGACAACTTTACACCACACACACATGTTGGTCCTCTCTCCTTTCTCGGTGTAACATGTCTTGTAAATAGTCATCATTGAAATGTTCATGTGGCTTGTTTCCTGTTTATTCCCCAACATATAAAAGGTCTGTGAACCTGCTACCTGCTTGGTAGTTCTTATAAAATATATTTGTAGTAAATAAGATAAGAAAAACTTTATTTTCTGTCTCATGTGACAGAAATTTGTCTTTGACAGGGCAGGCTCAAATGACATGAGATACCTATAAGAACATGAAAGATACAGTACATATAGAAACAGTAACACAATCATTGACTGTGCAGACGTACAAAATGCAAAAACCGAGCCAGAAGAAGTCTGAGTGGAGCTGTTGGACGCCGTCTATGTTTGGCTATTCCTTGTGCTCATGGCAGTGGGAATGAAGGATTCCTTACATTTTTCCGTGCAAAGAGACCTCTAGTGTCGACCTGATGGCAGTGACTGAAGGGATTGTTGGGGGGGGGGGGTCGTCAGTCCATCCCATTCTTCTCATGAACTCGATTTCCCAGCAATGTATGAACAAACTTTCTTCATCTTTGGAATAAACATTCACTTGAACTAAAGGATGAACTGATTAGATTTGATTAGATTTTTGTGGGTTTTCGTGCCGTGAATTCAAAACCACCAGTTTTTTCAAAGTTGTATTGGTTGAGTTTCTATTTGGGATGGAGATCAACATGTTGAACAATGGAAGGAGCTCATTGGAGCCTAATGGCCTGAAGGGTATGAAGAGGATTCGTCCTTTGTTGAAGAAACCAACCCTTGACCCCTTCTTGCCAGAGAATTACAGGCCTAGTTCCAAACTCCCCTTCTTTCCAAAATTTAAAAAAAGTTGTAAAAGAAACTTTCAAATGCTTGAAATACACAGGGTTATTGATTAATTTTTTTCAGGTTTCCGTAAGCTGTATTCCACAGAAACGGCTCCCTTGAAGGTCTCAAATGATGTTTTGATCTCTTCAGATACCGGAGATTTATAGGTCTTGGTTCTATTGGACCTTACCGCCACATTGAATAGTGTGGACCACCATATTCTCATCGAGAGGCCAAATAACTTGGACATTTCTGGGACTGCATTGGTGTGGTTTTTTTCTTATCTCAAGGATAGGATTTACTAAGTCTCTGTAGGTGACTTTATGTCAGACATTGCTGCATTGCCTTGTGGGTCTCTCGGGGCTCAGTCCTGGGACCCATTTGTTTCTCTTGATACTTTCTTCCATTAGGACAGATCAATAGCTTCAGAAACATATCTTATCATCTCTATGCAGATGACATCCAGCTGTATTTTTTATTTAAACCTGAAAGGCTTAATAAACTTACTGTACTAAACTGTGATTACAGTTTAAATGCAATTACAAACTTGTTGAAATAAAACAATTGCTTGCAGTTAAATGCAGACGAAACAGAAGTTGTTGTTTTTTAGATTTTTTTAATGTGTCCCTGATAACTTCCAATCAGCAATCAGGCAGATCCTGGGAGCCTGGTCCTCATCTTCTAGATCTAGTCTGCGATATCTCAGTGTGATTTACGGCCAATCAACAGCTTTTGATACCTATATTAAGACATTCATTCGATCATGTTTCTTCCACCCAAGAAACATAGCAAAACTCTGGTCCGAGGTGTCAAAAACTGAAATGGAGATGCTCATACCTACCTTTATCTTGTCACGATTAGACTGCTGCAAGCCACTTTTTACATGGCTTAATCCATTTTCTATACTCCGTCGGCAAACAGTTCAGAAGGCTGCTGCAAGGCCCTTAGCATACTTAAATTATTACCAAAAGACGACAAAGAGTCACTGGAATCATTTTCAATATATTTTAACTTGCGCACGGAGCACTGCAGTAGGTACAGAGATTGACTGAAGAGCGAACTCCACAGTCTTCACTTTTTCCATTGACATCTCCCCTCCTTGCTCCAATGCCCCAAACAGCTGCACTGTCTCAAAGTCCTGCTAACAGGTATTTTTTGTAGTACTACCTCAGTCGAGGTTCAAAGCTGCTGAGGAGATACCATTGATTGGTCGGAGAGAATCGCACTAATCACTGCATCATCATTGCTACAGACAGACGGGGGGGGGGACTAAATTCAGTTTGCTTTCTGTCTGTGGCAACACGCCGAGAATCAAAACACACCTTCTGTGTGTGTTGCGTTAGGTCACGGCAGTCGCTTTGACAACCAGCCACGGCTCGACTCACGCATGAGGCAGTTCTAATCTGCAATGGAGAAAGAAGGACGGGGTACCACGGTCGAGGCGAGCAGGTACCCTTAATGGAAAAACGCCATTTGAGAGTACCTTGGACTGGTTTTAAAACTGGAGGAGACTGTACCTTTCAGTCGGTGGCTCCTTAGCTGTGGAATGCTCTTCCAATAAACTTAAAGTCATTGGACACCGTGGTCTTTTTTTTATGAGCAGCCCAAAACCATCTGTTCACGCAGGCGTTTAGGTAGCATTTTAAACCTGTGACCTGTAGGTTTTATTTTTTATTTTGTCTAGGGTTTTCTCTTTTGCTTTGTAGATTATGTTGGATAGTTAATTTTTGCTGTATTATTTGATTGTGAAGCACTGGGAAACTGATGTCTGTGAAAGATGCTTAGTACATGAACTTTGCTAGCTTGCATGCTAGTAGGTAAGTCAGTGTTCATGTATCTGTTGTCATGGTGTCTTGTGTTTGAACCATCATACAGTTGGTTTGTCATTGATGTGGATTTGCTGCTCATGTGAGTCCTCCCACAGTGTTACACTAGCAGCTGGAACCACAGGGACTCTGATAAAACTGGAATCATCAGAATCCATCTGATATCAAGCTGTGGTTTGAAAACCACTTCCCTCCTCTTTGAAGAGTAGTCCCATATCTGTGTTCAGGTTTTTGTACAGCCTCTTCTACACTTTGTATCACTGTGTTTGTAGAGCACAGTAGTAGAGACCTGTGTCTGCCAGGGTTAGGGTCTTTATGGTCAGTTCAGTTGATTCCACTGATGTTTTGGATTTATATTTCTGTTCATCTGGGATATATTCAGTCGGGTCCTCTCTTGCTCCTTTCCAGAGAATAAACTGAGGTGCCTGAAGGTCTGAATGATGTCTCTACCAGTGGAGTTCAGGACTATGAGACGTTGTCTCTATGAGACGTTGTCTCATAGTCACATCTGAGTGAGACAGGTTCTCCTTCTCTTTTACTGACTTCATCTTCTACAGGAGAGATTTTGTCTCCAGCTATTAATCCTGAAAAAGTAGAGAAAATGAAGCCATTAGACTAACATTGTTCATGAGGCTGAGAGGAGAAGACAGAGGAAAATGTCAACTGTACATTGTACTCTGGACAGGAACAACTCAACTGTTGAGAGATTTCTGCTCTGAACTGCAGTTTATATAAATCTTTAGAAAATAATAAAACCATGTTGTTCTTTGTATCTTACCAAAGAAAAGAGCAGCAAGAATAATCCCAGCCAATGTTCCATCTCTACAACAAGGTTTAAATCAACAGGAGAAACTAGCTAATGTTCAACATCCAGTCTGGGAATTGTTCTCTTCACAGCTCCACTTCTTATGACTGAATGGTTGAACACAGTGCACAAGTAGTGCACTCCTACTTGATAATGTCGCCTCTAGTGGAGCTACAAGGTTCACTACAACAGGGTAGAAAAAGGCTTCCAGCAGCTTGGCAGTGTGTCAGCTTGTGTTTTTGTACAGAGACTGTGGGTTGCTGTCACTGTGGCCTCAGAGCACAGTAGTACACAGCAGAGTCTGGCCCTGCAGCAGAGGAGATCTGGAGATCCATTTTGGTTTTATCCTCACTCACTGAAACAGACAATCCAGGGATTGGACTTTTCATTATTACTCCTGTTCCCAAATGAGAGATGATGAACTCTGGTGGTTTTCCTGGATATTGACGATACCAGTAAAACTCATCACTACCAGTTGCTTGTCTGGAGTATCTGTAGGACAGAGTAACAGAGCTGTCTTCTAAACTGTTCTCTTCTTTCTTTGATGGAGTGAGTTCTTCACAGCTGACTCCTAAAGGAAGAGATAACTCTGTTATTAGATGTAAAAGTTGGACAACTTTTATTTTTACAAAATCTTCAAGAAAAGATTCAGTTATGAGACATTGCGATCAAACCTAGAAAATGCAGAATATAACTTGCCTGTTATGATTGAACGAAAAAGTAGAAAAAACACAAAATGATCCAATGACGGCATGCTGGATAAAGTAGTCTGGTCTGTGTATTGATCTCTGTTGAATCTAGAAGTTCCTCTCTCTTCTATAGTTCAGTAACAGCTCAGCTCCTCCCTGAGTCTCTCCGTCTCCTCGTAGCTCTGTAGTTTCTCTTCTCTCAGTTACACTTCTAAGGTAAAGTGATTCTAGACTACATCATATTGAAGGTTAACAGAGTGTGTCTCCCCCTGGTGGACGTTGTGGAGTATTGTGTTGTCTTTGCTCCAAAGGTTTTTGTACAGAGTTTTGGTGTTTCCTGTCACTGTGGGCCTCAGAGCACAGTAGTACACAGCAGAGTCAGACAGCTTAGCTGAGGAGATCTTCAGAGGAACTGATCTTATCTTGGAATTGAGTGTAGATGAAAATCTGTCCCTGAACTCGTCCGCTGTGTTCCCTTCATCCCCTTGAACGCGCATCAGAATGAATTTGGGGCTGTTTCCATCCTGTTTGTACCAGAAGAGATTATTATTAGTTGATCTGCTGCTATATTGACAGCCAAGTGTTACTGCCTCTCCTTCAGTAGCAGTCACATCTCCTGTTGGTTGCAGCACGTTTTCTTGTTGTGCTCTGCATTCTGTAAAACAGCAACAAACAGAATCAGTGTGCTGTTAAAGAATCCTATCAATGTTGGATTGATTTCAAAGAAACAGAGTTGTGTTCATACCAAGGCTCATAGCAGCCAGCAGCACTGAGATGAACAGAGGCGTCATATCTGCAGTGTGGAGTAACTCTGAGCTACAGCAAGTAGAAAGAAGGCTGGGATCTCTCTGTTTAGTCTTCATCAACACTAAGTTGGTGGATTAGAAGGAGGAACCTGATCACAGTGACAGGGCACATTCACAGCCCTGGGTTATTCCCCCTGCTGACAACTTTACACCACACACATGTTGGTCCTCTCTCCTTTCTCAGTGTAACTGTCTTTTATGAAGTGATCTTTAAAATGTTCGTGTGGCTTGTTTCCTGTTTATTCCCCAACATATAAAATGTCTGTGAACCTGCTTCCTGCTTGATAGTTCTATAAAAAATATTTATAGTAAATAAGATAAGGAAAACTTTATTTTTGTCTCATGTGACAGAAATTTGTCTTTGACAGGGCAGGCTCAAATTGCATAAGATACCTATAAGAACATCAAAGATACAGTACATATAGAAACAGTACCACAATCATTGACTGTGCAGACGTACAAAATGCAAAAACAGAGCCAGAAGAAGTCTGAGTGGAGCTGTTGGACGCCGTCTATGTTTGGCTGTTCATTGTGCTCATGGCAGTGGGAATGAAGGATTCCTTACGTGTTTTTCCATGCTAACGGGACCTTTAGTGTCGACCTGATGGCAGTAACTGAAAGGATTGGTGGGGGGGTCGTCAGTCCATCCCATTCTCATGAACTCGATTTCTCAGTAATGTCGGAACAGACTGTCTTCACATTTGTCAAAACATTCACTTGAACTAAAGGATGAACTGATTAGATTTGATTGTCCAAGATCACCCCGGCGTTACAAAAAGCATTAATGGCCATAACTCAAGACTTCATATGCTAATTATGACATTGTGTCTACTATTACATATGTGTATTAGGATAAGATGATGAATTGATGACATGTTACTCCCAAAAGATCAAAGGTCAAGGTAAAGGTCTTAACTGGGACATTGCAATGTTCTGCTTCAATGCATCTGTTGCTGTTGTTCAACTCCATAACTCAGAAACAGAAGTGGAAACATTTGGTTGGATACTGACTCTGTGACACTAGTCTTGAAGCTGAGGTGATTGTATAGATCTTCTGTGCTGTAGATTAAAGATGTGTGTAGAGCATCAATGTTTTGCCAATAGTACAACTAATACCTGTTAGTAATTTCCTTTTAATGTCTCTACTTCACATATGGTGAGTCTCTACAGACGTGTATGTAAACTTTAACTGGACTGTTCACTGAAGGCGTATTACTTCGAGGTGGTAATTCATGTTTCTCTGAAATGCAAATTGACAGTTTAGTATCTTTTGGTCCTCTGCAGCTGTGTAAGGTCAAATTTAAAGATGGTGGAGTTGTTTGGGAAGCGTTTGTTTTAAAGCTGGTGAAAACCTTCGCTGTATAAAAGTGATTATATTGAGTTTTTCTGTGGGTTTTCATGTTGTGAATTCAAAACTACCAATTACCAACTCCAACCAATCTCAATCTACGGATGGTGGACTTTTTCGGGAAGATTCTGTTTCTATAAACCTTTCAAGTTGGTAGATACTTTAGCTTTTAAAACATCATTGTACTGTATTATTCACCTAACAATGATAATAAGAAACATAAACTACCAGTGACTTGAGTTTAATCAATGTTTGAGTTTCTGTTTGGAATGTAGATCACCATGTTGAAGAATGGAAGGAGCTCATTGTGGTCTAATGGCCATCAGGTTATGAAGAGGATTTAGTAGGCAAGTCATTGTCCATGTATCTGATGTCATGATGTCTTGTGTTTGAACCATCATACAGTTGGTTTGTCATTGATGTGGATTTGCTGCTCATGTGAGTCCTCCCACAGTGTCACACTAGCAGCTGGAACCACAGGGACTCTGATAAAACTGGAATAATCAGAATCCATCTGATACCAAGCTGTGGTTTGAATACCACTTCCCTCCTCTTTGAAGAGTAGTCCCATATCTGTGTTCAGGTTTTTGTACAGCCTCTTCTACACTTTGTATCACTGTGTTTCTAGAGCACAGTAGTAGAGACCTGTGTCTGCCAGGGTTAGGGTCTTTATGGTCAGTTCAGTTGATTTCACTGATGTTTTGGATTCATATTTCTGCTCATCTGGGATATATTCACCACTTAATGCTCTTTTCCAGAGTATGAACCGAGGTGCCTTGAGGTCTGAATGATGTCTGTACCAGTGGAGGTAGACATTGTTGTAATCAGTCTCATAGTCACATCTGAGTGAGACAGGTTCTCCTTCTCTTTTACTGACTTCATCTTCTACAGGAGAGATTTTGTTTCCAGCTATTAATCCTGAAAAAGTAGAGAAAATGAAGCCATTACACTAACATTGTTCATGAGGCTGAGAGGAGAAGACAGAGGAAAATGTCAACTGTACATTCTTACTCTGGACAGGAACAGCTCAACTGTTGAGAGATTTCTGCTCTGAACTGCAGTTTATATAATTCTTTAGAAAATAATAAAACCATGTTGTTCTTTGTATCTTACCAAAGAAAAGAGCAGCAAGAATAATCCCCAGCCAATGTTCCATCTCTACAACAAGGTTTAAATCAACAGGAGAAACTAGCTGATGTTCAACATCCAGTCTGAGAATTGTTCTCTTCACAGCTCCACTTCTTATTGACTGAATGGTTGAACACAGTGCACAAGTAGTGCACCTCCTACTTGATAATGTCGCCCTCTAGTGGAGCTACAAGGTTCACTACAACAGGGTAGAAAAAAGGCTTCCAGCAGCTTGGCAGTGTGTCAGCTTGTGTTTTTGTACAGAGACTGTGGGTTTGCTGTCACTGTGGGCCTCACAGCACAGTAGTACACAGCAGAGTCTGGCCCTGCAGCAGAGGAGATGATCATATGGATTATTTTATCCTCCATTTCAATCTTCAGTCCAGGGATTATTTCGTTTATTAATCGTCCTGAAGCAAAGTGTGAGATGAGGAACTCTGGTGGTTTTCCTGGATATTGTCGGTACCAGAAGAAATAATCACTAGATGTCATTTCAGAGTATCTGTAGGACAGAGTAACAGAGCTGTCTTCTAAACTGTTCTCTTCTTTCTCTACTGGAGTGAGTTCTTCACAGCTGACTCCTAAAGGAAGAGATAACTCTGTTATTTCATGTTGTAGAAGATATAATGAATGATTCACATTCAGATGGTTTTGGAATTAAAGTTCTGCATGAACTGTTTCTAGCTTCATAATCTAACATACCCGTGAGGATGGAGAGAAACATCAGAGAAAACCCCCAATGCTGCAGTGGCAGCATGTTGAATAAAGGTAATGTTGATGGTGTGTGTATTGATCTCTGTTGAATCTAGAAGTTCCTCTCTCTTCTATAGTTCAGTAACAGCTCAGCTCCTCCCTGAGTCTCTCCGTCTCCTCGTAGCTCTGTAGTTTCTCTTCTCTCAGTTACACTTCTAAGGTAAAGTGATTCTAGACTACATCATATTGAAGGTTAACAGAGTGTGTCTCCCTCTGGTGGACGTTGTGGAGTATTGTGTTGTCTTTGCTCCAAAGGTTTTTGTACAGAGTTGTGGTGTTTCCTGTCACTGTGGGCCTCAGAGCACAGTAGTACACAGCAGAGTCTGACAGCTGAAGCTTCTGGATCTCCAGAGGAAAGGACTTATCCTTTACTGTAGCATCAACTCTCTCTTTCTCTTTAGAATTATCAGCTTTTACAGAGAAGCGTTGCAGCAGCATCTTTGGGTAATCATTGACTTCTTGTTTGTACCAGAACAAAGTGGGATTTGGCAAAGTTGTCTCAAATGTACAGCCAAGAGTAAGTGTCTCTCCTTCAGTAGTAAAGACATCTCCTGGTGGCTGGATCACTCTGTCTTCTCCTTTACACTCTGGGGAAGAAGAGAACATGCAGAGGAAGAGATGAATCAATAAAGATGATTGATTAAAGGAGAACAATCAGTATGTTTAAAGTGTCTCATTGCCAGATATTCAGACACGGATTCTCAGTGACTGCTGTCTGATGTCAGAGTATGCCAAATAGTTATTAAGAAGGAAATATAAGATAACTAAACGATCAGTATTACATTTGTGTCAGTTACTTATGAAAAGAACCATGTTGTTCTTTGTATCTTACCAAAGAAAAGAGCAGCAAGAATAATCCCCAGCCAATGTTCCATCTCTACAACAAGGTTTAAATCAACAGGAGAAACTAGCTGATGTTCAACATCCAGTCTGAGAATTGTTCTCTTCACAGCTCCACTTCTTATTGACTGAATGGTTGAACACAGTGCACAAGTAGTGCACCTCCTACTTGATAATGTCGCCCTCTAGTGGAGCTACAAGGTTCACTACAACAGGGTAGAAAAAAGGCTTCCAGCAGCTTGGCAGTGTGTCAGCTTGTGTTTTTGTACAGAGACTGTGGGTTTGCTGTCACTGTGGGCCTCACAGCACAGTAGTACACAGCAGAGTCTGGCACTGCAGCAGAGGAGATCTGGAGATCCATTTTGGTTTTATCCTCACTCACTGAAGCAGACAGTCCAGGGATTGGACTTTTCATTATTACTCCTGTTCCTAAGTGAGAGATGATGAACTCTGGAGGTTTTCCTGGATATTGTCGATACCAGTAAAACTCATCACCACCAGCAGCTTGTCTGGAGTATCTGTAGGACAGAGTAACAGAGCTGTCTTCTAAACTGTTCTCTTCTTTCTCTACTGGAGTGAGTTCTTCACAGCTGACTCCTAAAGGAAGAGATAACTCTGTTATTTCATATAGAAAAGGACTCAATTAATGATTCATAATCAGATTAGTTATTAGAATAAAATTTGTTCATGTCTCATAACCTAACATACCTGTGAGGATGGAGAGAAACATCAGAGAAAACCCCCAATGCTGCAGTGGCAGCATGTTGAATAAAGGTAATGTTGATGGTGTGTGTATTGATCTCTGTTGAATCTAGAAGTTCCTCTCTCTTCTATAGTTCAGTAACAGCTCAGCTCCTCCCTGAGTCTCTCCGTCTCCTCGTAGCTCTGTAGTTTCTCTTCTCTCAGTTACACTTCTAAGGTAAAGTGATTCTAGACTACATCATATTGAAGGGTAACAGAGTGTGTCTCCCTCTGGTGGACGTTGTGGAGTATTGTGTTGTCTTTGCTGCAGAGGTTTTGAGACGGGTATGGCTGCAGCCTGAAGCGTCTTATGTCATCCGTCCCGTCTCATACTGTCTCGTCTCATACGGAGGCGTGTCCAATGGCAAGTTAAGAGGTTCAAAAATACGAAATCGCAAATTATTTTCAAGATGGAGTCACGGGTAAGTTTGTGACGTGTTTGTTGCAATCAATTGAAAAACGTTAACAAATGTTAAAGTAACAATTTTAGCCACACATGTAGTTGGCTTATTTCTGAATGTTCTTGCTGTGTCCCTGATGTTACCGTACAGTTGATGAAACCTGTATCAGCGTTGCTTGACAGTTGTTAGCGAATATTAGCTAACGTTACCTAGCTAGAACAGTTTATGGTTGCAGACTCTGATGGTTCCTGTCTGTGATTTTCCTTAAGGTACATATCAGTGTCTTTAAAAAAAAAAAATACACCCCAGGTGACACGATGCACGGTGTGCTGCAACGAATATCATTGTCCCCTTTGCCCCACATCAGTATACAAGCCCCGGAACAGGACAAAAGTTTTGCAGCACATGGAAGTGCATATAAAGAATGCTATACAACATGAAGGTTAGTTCCCTCCATCATCTTTGTGCCATGCCATTATCATTTTTTTGTTTGTTTTTTAACTACTGCTACTTAGTAAGCTTACTAGTAATTTTACATACAAGTTGCTTTATTTATTTAAGCACGTAATGCTTTTATCCCTTCGTAGATTTCTTTATGACAAAAGGCCACCAGACCTGCAGGAGTGGAAGCACTGGTCACTTCCACTGCCCTTTCTGCCTCAAGACAACAATCAAAAGGCAGGCTATGCTGAGGCATTTGCAGATCTGTAGGCCACCTCTCCATGACGCCCAGTTGGATGCAGACTGTAGAGATATGGGCACCAATTCCCAGACAGAGGAGTGCAAAGGTCTTAAATCACTCTTCATTTTCAGTGGAGCTGCATTGGCTGTATTCAGTTAATACTGTTAGTTGATTGTCAGTTTGATTGTTGATGCTCTGCAGCAGGATCTTTGAGCCTACCTCATCTCATCACTGACAAACTGCCTGCACCGGTGAGTATGTGTATCTATTTTTAAAGAAAACTATCTGTGTATCAATGTTGTGTTTTCCACACATGCATATTAAATAAGTCTGTCTGTCTCAGGTTCATGATAGTGAAATACTTGGACAAAGAGACCCAGCAGAGAGACCCAAAGACCCACTGCCAGAAACCTTCTTGCCATTTGCCAGTGATTACCTGGACAACCCTCCCTGCAGAGTGAGACGTGCAAAGTTGCCAAAAGTACTTTGCCCTCACTGTAATGTGCAGTTTCAAAGAAAAAACATCAAGAAGCACATTTACAGACAACACACAGATAAAGCTGTCAAAGATATCACTGCAAATTCCCATCTAGATGCTGTATGCATTGATGAGAAGAATGGTATATATGCTGTGAAAAAGTCTTTTCTTGGACCTTTTATTCCTATTCATGTCCAAAAGAAAACCTGGGGGAAAGAGCACCAAATCAAGTGTGAGTCCAGTGAGTGCCAACAGTCCATTGACTTTGCTGTCAGGAGTGGCTTGAACATAGTGTAAAATTTGATAATCCTAAAATTGTGTAATACAGGTGTGACTGATTGGAGCAGGTTCTCCTCCAAGTACAAAACCGAATTGCGGACAATGTACTCAGTTATGAACTGCTCCCAGTGCTATTGTCTATACAAGAGCTGCATGCCGGGTATGTATACTGTATAATGTGCTTTGAAACTGGATGGCTGTTGGAGTTGTCACTTTTTGAGAAGAAGTCTGAAACTAAATACTGTAGGATAGCAAAATGCGAGTATACTTTTGTTCTATACCGACAGGTTACGTTGGAAGAGGAAAGCGGGGTGAGCTGCGGGGGATATATTCAGAAGATCCTCATCCTGGATTCTGCAGTCATTTTTGCCAAATAATGGCAGGGGTTCCTGAGTAGGGATAAGGATCTGCGCACACAATAAAGAATGAGAAAAAAAACAAAAACATGTTACACTCTTTCCATGACTCCTTTTTTTATTTTTATATTCTATATTGTTTTCACACTTCACTGGGACAATGCTTGCAAATACAATTGCTCATCAGCATGGCGAGAGGGCATGAGATGGGAGTTTCCAGGTTGCAGCTATAGAAGGAATTTTTTAGTTTGCCTATAATCTGAATTTATTTTATAGATGGACATATTTTTAAGTGTTTTATTCATCAATATGATAGTCAGCATTTATCTTGTAGACATAATTTTTTAAGTATTTTATTAATAAATGTGTATAAATGTAACTGTTTAGTTTAAAAAAAAAAATTAAAATTATTCTATTCATTAGAATGATAGTTAACGCAGTCTTATTTTATTACAGACGATAGTCTGCATTTATCTTGTCAACACAACCATAACATTTAGAAATGAGCAAACTATATGTATGGCAAAGTTGTTACTTTAACATTTTTTAACGTTTTTGAATTGACTGCAACAAATGTGGTCACGGACTATAATCCATTACTCCATGTGGAAAATAATTTGAGTTTCATATTTTTTTTTCTTATTTTTGAACCTCCTAACTTGCCGTTACTCCATGTGGAAAATAATTTGCGTTTTGTATTTTATTCCTATTTTTGAACCTCTTAACTTGCCGTTGGACACGCCTCCGTATGAGACGAGACCGTATGAGACGGGACGGATGACATGAGACGCTTCAAGCTGCAGCCATATACTCTTGGCAAGATGGGGCCCTTACTTGGTGGATTAGAAGGAGGAACCTGATCACAGTGACAGGGCTCATTCACAGCCCTGGGTTTTTCCCCCTGCTGACAACTTTACACTACACACATGTTGGTCCTCTCTCCTTTCTTAGTGTGACTCCTCCTGCACATTGTCATCATTAAAAGTTTTAGCTGACATGGTTCCTTTATTACAACTGGTGCCGATTGCCTTCGTTGTTGAACGTATAAAAGGTGGTAACTGTTGTGACCCCGCTACGTCCCCATGAATATTTACCAAAAGATTAAAGGTAACCTGAGAATTAATATTTCAACCATTGACTGTAAAATATTGCTGTTTTACAGCTGGTGCAGATTAGAGGGATTTACGGTTGCACCTTTCCAACCAATGATCCAGACTGTAAAACACATTGTAATAGTGAGAAATGTATCTTAATGTAGGCTATAGAGAAATGCAAATTGAACATCAGTATCATTTATTTCACACACCCAAATCTAAAAATACATTTTTAGCAGTTGGCAAGACCATAATGTTAACATTTCTATGATAAAACACTTGCTATTGTTATTATAGTTATTACAATCTAACCTGTATTATACTGTTTCTAATAGTTAGATAACATTAATTAACGTCAGTGTCAAGCCTCGTTTTTCTGGCTAACCTTACAGTTTCCACGGTGTTACACATAGACAGTTAAAGAAATGGACTCATATGGTGTTTTTCCACTGCTGGTAAACTCAACGCACTGTGCGTCTGTTTCCCATTGCAGTTTAGTCCCGCCTCAGCGTGGCTGGTCATCATAGCAACGCAGCAGGAAACTGCCATGACGTAATTTTCAACGCAACTCACAACCGCTACGCACCTTCTTTTTTACTGTCTGTCATGCTACACACAATGGAGGACGTCCAAGATGTGCTGTTTTTGATTCTCGGCATGATTTCAACCTTACAAGGTGGCACCCCATCATCCTTCAGGGTGTTGTTGATGGACTTCTCTGGAACGTGTTTGGAGGACTGCCTGGCAGCTTCCATGATGCTCGTGTTTTGAGACGTTCCCAATTGTGGGAGTCAGCGAGCCGTGGCAACTACTTTTCTGTTTCCGCCAGGAACATATGGGGGTTAATGCTGGCTACTACATCCTGGGGGATTCTGCCTATCCCTTGCAGAACTGGCTCCTAAAACCATTCAATGACACTGGACGCCTCTCAGCAGAATAGCAGATTTACAACAAGAAACTTTCCAGGACACGAGATGTTGTTTAAAATGCTTTTGGTAGACTGAAGAGAATGATCCGTTGCCTTATCAAAAGATGACAGTGATAACAAACTAAAACTGGGGAAATCTATGGCTCTGACCTGCTGTAACCTGCATAATCTTTTTGAGACTCATGGAGAAGCTTATGCCAATGACTGGGATGCATCTGGTCCAGCAGAGCCGGTGGTGACACTGTCACAGGGTGCAGAAGAAGGAGGCAGAAATGTACGGGATACATTGTTTTGGTTGTGTTTTATAACTGAAAGTGTGCAATATTGGAAATGGCAGATGTGAAGTAATGATATAGCACAGAATTGTTGTTCTTAAAAGGTAGTAAATATAAAATATTGTACAGTATGTGAGTAGAAGAAAGTCTGGGGGTGACTTTATCCATAACCGGTGTACTGTCTAGTCCAGGGGTGGAGAAACAGGGTCCCGCTTGCTGTGCATGGCCTGCACAAGCTGGCTCAGAGTCCCAAGGAAGGCCTGGTTGAAGGCAGCAGTTGCTGCCATCTCTTCCTTCTCAAGGCTGCTTCCTGCACCCTTGCCTGGGCTGCGTCTTCAACACCATCCAAACTCAAGCCGCCTTCACACGATCCGCGGCAAAACTGCTAAGGCATGTGTGGGTGGTTTGAGCGCAATAAAACCTTTGCGCGTAAAATACCTTTCAATGCTTACCTGTTCATCAGGGATGCTCTGAATCCAGGACTGGGCTTCGGATTCAGCTGAATGTTGGCCTTTTTGACAGTTAAGTTTCAACCGAACCCTAGGCCTGCACCATGTGGCCTACGCTTGTCGACGTAATGCCTCTGTTGTTCATTACGGGATGGTTTTTATGTAGGTGCAGCGGTCAAAGCAGTAAGCTGTGAGAAAGTGAAAGTGGAACTTGTGAGCATAAAGTGATGTTTGGCAGGACTTTCAGTCAAATGAAGGCCATTCAAGTTCAGCTACGTTTTCAATCTGCAATGCTCATTTGTCTCATGGCGGCGAGGAGCCTAAACAACACCCAACATCGCAGAGCAGGCCCAATGAGATAAACTGACAACGTCCACTTTGTTATGACTTTCTATTAGCATCCACTTTGTATGAATAAGCAACTGTTGAGAGCTTCCAGATGGGCATTTTCTGTACAATTCTGTAGTGTGGACTACACTATGTCCTTGTGTTAACAAGTAAAAATGAACTTTGATATAAGTTAAGTGGTATCTGTCTATTCTTGATAATGTATTTTTCTTACAACTTGGAATTCATGTCAAAGAGCCAACGAGTGTTGGATCAGGAATGTCTAGCTGCCATGAATCCAGTTTTGGACGGGTAACACAAGGAAAAAGAGGAACTTCTCACATTGCTGGGCTATACATATTGCAAGAATTTTGCAACTTTATTTTTTTTTGCACTTTTCAGAATGTTATTTGGTTATTAAGAGAAAGTTTAGTATCTTCAGATCTTCTGCAGCCATGAGAGGTAAAGTGCAAATATGTTGAAGTTGTTGGGGAAACTCCTGTTTTCATAAAATTCTTGTTTTAAGAAACATTAGTTGAATTTTGCTTTGATGTCTGCATTTCTCTACTCATTTATGTGACCTATTTGAGATGCAGAGCAGCCTTGATGGAAGGAGCTCATTGTGGTCTAATGATCCTCAGGGTTTGAAGAGGATTTGGTAAGTAAGTCAGTGTCCATGTATCTGTTGCCATGGTGTCTTGTGTTTGAACCCTCATACAGTTGGTTTGTCATTGATGTGGATTTGCTGCTCATGTGAGTCCTCCCACAGTGTCACACTAGCAGCTGGAACCACAGGGACTCTGATAAAACTGGAATAATCAGAATCCATCTGATATCAAGCTGTGGTTTGAACACCACTTCCCTCCTCTTTGAAGAGTAGTCCCATATCTGTGTTCAGGTTTTTGTACAGCCTCTTCTACACTTTGTGTCACTGTGTTTCTAGAGCACAGTAGTAGAGACCTGTGTCTGCCAGGGTTAGGGTCTTTATGGTCAGTTCAGTTGATTTCACTGATGTTTTGGATTCATATTTCTGTTCATCTGGGATATATTCACCACTACTTGCTCCTTTCCAGAGAATAAACTGAGGCGCCTGAAGGTCTGAATGATGTCTGTACCAGTGGAGTTCAGGACTATTATACGTTGTCTCATAGTCACATCTGAGTGAGACAGATTCTCCTTCTCTTTTACTGACTTCATCTTCTACAGGAGAGATTTTGTCTCCAGCTATTAATCCTGACAAAGTAGAGAAAATGAAGCCATTAGACTAACATTGTTCATGAGGCTGAGAGGAGAAGACAGAGGAAAATGTCAACTGTACATTGTTACTCTGGACAGGAACAGCTCAACTGTTGAGAGATTTCTGCTCTGAACTGCAGTTTATATAAATCTTTAGAAAATAATAAAACCATGTTGTTCTTTGTATCTTACCAAAGAAAAGAGCAGCAAGAATAATCCCCAGCCAATGTTCCATCTCTACAACAAGGTTTAAATCAACAGGAGAAACTAGCTGATGTTCAACATCCAGTCTGAGAATTGTTCTCTTCACAGCTCCACTTCTTATTGACTGAATGGTTGAACACAGTGCACAAGTAGTGCACCTCCTACTTGATAATGTCGCCCTCTAGTGGAGCTACAAAGTTCAGATGGTGATCAGTTGACAGCTTCGCCCCGCTCTTCACCCGAATGTCCAGAAGATACGGCCTGAGATCAGAAGAAACGATTATAAAATCGATCATAGACGTTTTGGCCTAGGGTGCTCTGGTACCGCGTACACTTATGAGCCCCCTATGTTTGAACTTTGTGTTTGTTATGGACAATCCATGACTAGCACAGAAGTCCAACAACAGACAAGCACTCTGGTTTAGATCAGTGACCCGGTCCTCCCAATCCCAGGACGTTGGGACACTCTGCTTTGATCAGGTCCTAGAGTTCTAGATTTAGAAGTAAAAGTAGTCACTTACTTTATGGATCAATAATCTGTAAATGCATGTGTGAAAGAGAAAATAAAAGTCTGAATGAACATTCCTCTAACTCAGGTTGATAACAACAACTGGACTGCAGAGAGATGGGAAACTTTCTTTTTTTTTAATGCAGTTGAGTAACTTTATTTCAGACACGTTTAAAATAACATACTTTTTCCTCTCTAAGTTTGGGGAAAGGTGTCAAGTCTTTCAGCTCAAAAGGTCAAGTCCAAGTGAAGTCATGAGTCACTGGTGTTGAAGTCCAAGTGGAAATGCAAGTCTTTCTCGAGTAGAGTCTAAAGTCATCACATTTGTGATGTAAGTCTGCTCCGCAGGTTAAGGGAATCTACACATTTATTTAACATTCAGCATATTTAAATTATTGTCATGAGTCTCAAAGATTGTGTTTGAGAAGACAACAGCATGTCTGTTAAGTCACACGTTTCAACAATGACAAATAAACTGTAGAGAAAAATAACTTTCTTGTCTAAACAAGAGTCAAGATTCACAACAACAATGAACTGGATTACATCTTTTTCATGAAGTTGTAACCACAAATAATCAGTGAAGACCATAAAATATTGCATTTATTCAGTGAATTATGTTGTCAGTGTCCAGTTGTTGCCACTGTTGTTGAATAGAAGGAGCTGAAGTGTGTGTATGTTCAGTGAGGAGCTGTCAGGTTTTTGTACAGAGTTTTGGTGTTTCCGGTCACTGTGGGCCTCAGAGCACAGTAGTACACAGCAGAGTCAGACAGCTGAGCTGAGGAGATCTTCAGATCAACTTGATTTCTCTCCTCATTCAGTATAGCAGTCAGTCGAGGGTGAGGAGGTTTAGCTTCCACTACTGAAGGCGGTTTTGTATCAGTGATCAGGAGAAGGAACTGAGGAGCTGATCCTGTCGATACCACTGGAGATTCTCAGCTTTAACTGAATAGGTACAGGACAGAGTAGCACTACGGCCCTCTGATGAAAACACTTCAGCACTGCTGGCAGTAATCTCATCTTCCATCGTGTTACCTAGTGAGGAAAACAACATGTTAGATTTACACCGCTGCTCCAAAGTCACATATCCAACATTTGGAAACATCACTCTGACATTTTTAAGTTCAGCAAATGATGCTGTTAACAATGTATTGATCAGTTATTAGTGATAAAGTGATGACATCTAGATTGATGATTTAGAAATGTGTAACTTTGAACTCCATCTAAAATCTGAACTGGATCTGTAAAACCTTGAAAATGTCTTTATATTTCAGGATTTATAATCCAAACCATCCGTACCTATGAGAGAGAAGCAGAACAGAACTGCAGTGAGTTTTTCCATGTCTGCAGAGGTGAAATGCTGTTTTGAAGGTTCAGGATGAAGAAGTGTTGTTTGTCTGATGTTCACAGCTGGAATCAAACAGTTGTCTGCCATGAAGCCACCTCTGCAGTCAGGAGGAGGAGACTCAGATGTTGACTTACTTTCATTTCTCCAAGTCTTCATCACAACTGGGTTTCATTGGTGGAGCTACAAGGTTCACTACAACAGGGTAGAAAAAGGCTTCCAGCAGCTTGGCAGTGTGTCAGCTTGTGTTTTTGTACAGAGACTGTGGGTTTGCCTGTCACTGTGGGCCTCACAGCACAGTAGTACACAGCAGAGTCTGGCACTGCAGCAGAGGAGATCTGGAGATCCACACCATGCTTTTCTCCTTCAGTTTAGTAGAGTCCAGGTGTCAGAGATTCTGCTTTTTTTGTGTTAAACCCTGAGAGATGAGGAACTCTGGTGTTTTTCTGGATATTGTCGATACCAGAAGAAATAATCATCACTAGCAGCTTGTCTGGAGTATCTGTAGGACAGAGTAACAGAGCTGTCTTCTAAACTGTTCTCTTCTTTCTCTACTGGAGTGAGTTCTTCACAGCTGACTCCTAAATGAAGAGAAAACTCTTGTATTAGATGTAGAAACAGGCTAAAATGATTAACATTTAGACGTTATTGAATCAAACTTGTCCATCCTTCATAATCTAACATACCTGTGAGGATGGAGAGAAACATCAGAGAAAACCCCCAATGCTGCAGTGGCAGCATGTTGAATAAAGGTAATGTTGATGGTGTGTGTATTGATCTCTGTTGAATCTAGAAGTTCCTCTCTCTTCTATAGTTCAGTAACAGCTCAGCTCCTCCCTGAGTCTCTCCGTCTCCTCGTAGCTCTGTAGTTTCTCTTCTCTCAGTTACACTTCTAAGGTAAAGTGATTCTAGACTACATCATATTGAAGTGTAACAGAGTGAGTCTCCCTCTGGTGGATGTTGTGGAGTATTGTGTTGTCTATTGATCCATTACAATTTGCATATAGATCAAATAGGGCTGTGGATGATTCTGTATCCTTGGCATTACATACTGTGTGTCAACATCTAGAGGGCAGGGATAAATATGTCAGGATGCTTTTTGTTGATTATAGTAGTGCTTTTAACACCATCAGACCCTCTATCTTAACATCTAAGCTGTTAGACCTGGGCCTCTGCAATTCCATCTGCAAGTGGATACAGGATTTTCTAACAGGTCGCCCCCAGATAGTTAGAGTTGGCACTACATACTCAGGCTGTATAGTGCTAAACACAGGAGCACCCCAAGGCTGCTGTCTCAGTCCCTTATTATATAGTCTGTACACATATGACTGTAGGGCAAAACATCCCACTAATAGTATTGTGAAATTTGCAGACGACACTACTTTGATAGGACTCATTGACAGCAATAATTAAACTGCCTACATGGATGAGGTGTGTAATTTGATCAAGTGGTGCCGTAAAAATAATTTGTCCCTTAATGTGGAGAAAACTAAGGAGGTCATCATAGATTTTAGGAAGAACAAATTCACACATACACCGGTCTACATTAACAACTCTCCTGTTGAAATTGTCAACACGTTTAAATTCTTAGGCATCCATATTTCAGACTCCCTCACATGGTCGTTTCATATCAGATGTGCCATTAAGAAGGCACATCAGAGGCTATATTTTTTGAGGTGTCTTAAGACATATGGTATGTCTCTTAATATTCTACAGAAATTCTACCGTTGTACAATTGAGAGTATACTGACAGGTAACATTGTAGTGTAGTTTGGTAGGGCTACTTCACATGATCGTAATCTTCTGACAAAGGTGGTCAAAACTGCGTCTAAAATCATCAGCGTTCCACTTGAAGCATTGCAACATATTTACTGGAAACATAGTACTAAGAAGTCACGTAGTATTATGCAGGATTCTAGTCTTCCTGCATATAACCTCTTCTCCCATCTTCCATCAGGGAGACGGTTGCAGAGCATCCCAACGCGTACATCACGTTTTAGGGATAGTTTTTATCCTCAGGTAATCAGGTTGTTGAATGATAGCGCAGCAGGAAGGAGGACTGGGGTCTGGATTTAGTTACTTAGTCACTGTTTATTGTGGTGGTTAAATGGTTTTATGTTTTTAAACTATATTATTGTTATTGATTGTTACTGTTGACTGGTGCTTTTGAACTTTGAACTGAACTCTTTGCTCCAAAGGTTTTTGTACAGAGTTTTGGTGTTTCCTGTCACTGTGGGCCTCAGAGCACAGTAGTACACAGCAGAGTCAGACAGCTGAGCTGAGGAGATCTGCAGATCAACTTGATTTCTCTCCTCATTCAGCATAGCAGTCAGTCGAGGGTGAGGAGGTTTAGCTTCCACTACTGAAGGTGGTTTTGTATCAGTGATCAGGAGAAGGAACTGAGGAGCTGATCCAGGATCCTGTCGATACCACTGGAGATTCTCAGCTTTAACTGAATAGGTACAGGACAGAGTAGCACTACGGCCCTCTGATGAAAACACTTCAGCACTGCTGGCAGTAATCTCATCTTCCATCGTGTTACCTAGTGAGGAAAACAACATGTTAGATTTACACCGCTGCTCCAAAGTCTCATATCCAACATTTGGGGAACATCACTCTGACATTTTTAAGTTCAGCAAATGATGCTGTTAACAATGTATTGATCAGTTATTAGTGGTAAAGTGATGACATCTAGATTGATGTTTTAGAAATGTGTAACTTTGAACTCCATCTAAAATCTGAACTGGATCTGTAAAACCTTGAAAATGTCTTTATATTTCAGGATTTATAATCCAAACCATCCGTACCTATGAGAGAGAAGCAGAACAGAACTGCAGTGAGTTTTTCCATGTCTGCAGAGGTGAAATGCTGTTTTTGAAGGTTCAGGATGAATAAGTGTTGTGAGTTGTTGGTCTGATGTTCACAGCTGGAATCAAACAGTTGTCTGTCATGAAGCCACCTCTGCAGTCAGGAGGAGGAGACTCAGATGTTGACTTACTTTCATTTCTCCAAGTCTTCATCACAACTGGGTTTCATTAGTGAAAAGAATCCTGACGGGCTCATGAAATACTCTGAAGGTTAACAGAGTGTGTCTCCCTCTGGTGGACGTTGTGGAGTATTGTGTTGTCTTTGCTCCAAAGGTTTTTGTACAGAGTTTTGGTGTTTCCTGTCACTGTGGGCTGCAGAGCACAGTAGTACACAGCAGAGTCAGACAGCTTAGCTGAGGAGATCTGCAGATGAACTGACTTTAACTTGGAATTGTGTGTAGATGAAAATCTGTCCCTGAACTCGTCCGCTGTGTTCCCTTCATCCCCTTGAACGCGTATCAGAATGAATTTGGGGCTGTTGTTTCCATCCTGTTTGTACCAGAAGAGATAATTACTAGTTGAACTGCTGCTATATTGACAGCCAAGTGTTACTGCCTCTCCTTCAGTAGCAGTCACATCTCCTGTTGGTTGCAGCACGTTGTCTTGTTGTGCTCTGCATTCTGTAAAACAGCAACAAACAGAATCAGTGTGCTGTTAAAGAATCCTATCAATGTTGGATTGATATCAAAGAAACAGAGTTGTGTTCATACCAAGGCTCATAGCAGCCAGCAGCACTGAGATGAACAGAGGCGTCATATCTGCAGTGTGGAGTAACTCTGAGCTACAGCAAGTAGAAAGAAGGCTGGGATCTCTCTGTTTAGTCTTCATCAACACTAAGTTGGTGGATTAGAAGGAGGAACCTGATCACAGTGACAGGGCTCATTCACAGCCCTGGGTTATTCCCCCTGCTGACAACTTTACACTACACACATGTTGGTCCTCTCTCCTTTCCTAAAGTAACATTTTCTGTGTAAAGTGGTCTTTGTAGTCTTCATTCTGACATGGTTCCTGTTTAACAGCCTGTGCAGATTCACTTTGTTCTTGAACATTTGAAAGGTGGAAATTGTAGTGAACCTGTTCATGCCTTTTAATATGTCTTTCTGGAAAGTTTGAAAATAAACTGAATCTGTGAATTATGATGTCATATAATGTCATATATAATAACATAGAGCAGTAGTGGTTTGGTGCACATCTCCACCCGTGAGGTGTACGGAAAACAGGGACTGGATACCACTCAAAGGATTGAGACGTCCTCACTCTGCTGATACTCCCACACGTCTCCACAGGCTAAGGATTTATCTAATTGATTCCTCAGTAGGGGTGCACGATATTGAAAAAAATGTGATATTGCGATATCGATAATGAATATTGCGATATCGATATTAATTTCGATATTTTTAAACATGTGTAAAATTACAAAAGTTATGGGAAAACGCATAAAAATAGATTAATAACAATTAAAACAAATTCTTACAACACAAGGTTTAATTCAACAGACAGCTTTGTAGCCTTGTCAATGCGAGCATCATCTTTAATTGCGTTTTCTAAAGATAAAATTAAGTAAAGACAAAATCAAAATATTAATATATTATTTTTTCCTAAATAAACACCAAGTCATCACCAGTGGTGGAGGCAGTATTCAGATCCTTTACTTAAGTAAAAGTACTAATACCACACTGTAGAATTACTCTGTTAGAAGTAAAAGTCCTGCAAAAGCATGCAAGTATATCATCAGGTAAATGTATATAAAGTTAGTATTAAAGTAAAAGTACTCAAAGCTGAGTAATCATCACATTTTAGAAAGTGTAAATACTTGTGTGTTTAATGGTCTAATCATCTCAGCTGGACTTATAGCCGTTATATGGCTGTGTGTAGTTACATTTATAATAAAACATTTTACTTTATAAACTGTTTTGTGTGCAAAAAAATCTAAATTTGAAAAGTAACAAGTAACTAAAGTGGCATGAAAAGACTCAAGTAAAGTACAATTAACTCAACATAGTACAGTACTTGAGTAAGTCTACTTAGTTAATTTCCACCACTGGTCATGACTCAAGGCATAATACATGTAGGGCTGTAGTCAAGACCACCTTTGTCGAGTCCAAGACAAGTCCAAGACCAGGACTAGTCAAGTCCAAGACAAGACCAAGTCCAAAGAGGTTCGAGACCGAGTCCAGAGAGGTTCGAGTCCAAGTCAAGACCGAGTCCAGGACAGAAAAAAAGGTCTTATGCATTATACATATGACATACAGTATCAAGACAATCCATTTGGGTTATTTGTTGATATAAAAGCAAAAACACATACACACACACACACCTCGGCAACGTTAGCTAATGTCCGCTAGCATACAAACGGGCTAACTATAGCCAGTTAGCTTTTTTTATAACGTAACAAAAACCCACCCATCTCGTAGGCGCAAAGCTTATTTCATGTGATACAATAATGGCTCAAACTAACGCCACAGGTCTCATGTTGACAACGTGGACGCAGATATAGGAAACTCCGAAAACAGCCTTAATATTTACCTAGCGCTAGTAAGCTAGGCTAACGCTGGTGCGCTAACGTTAGCAAACACCGGCGTAGCGTTAGCTAACGTTAGCAAACACCGGCGTAGCGTTAGCTAACATTAGCAAACAACGGCGTAGCGTTAGCTAACGTTACCTGGACTGGGTTTTACTTTCCCTCCAATATTATCATCAACATAATAAAGACACCTGGACTCGGTCGAGACCAAAAGTCATATTGGGCAAGACCAGTGGCCGAGTCTGAGACAAGTCCGAGTTCATAGAAAAACGGTCTCGAGTCCGGACTCGAGTACTACAGCCCTGAATACATGTAGCACTTTGTATCTATTAAAACAAGTTATAGCAACAAATACTAATGAAAAAGAAATAAAGGTTTATTTAAATGGGTCTATATTTTATTGCAATGTGTCACATAAAATAAATATAGGACTGTGTCAGCTTCGAGATCTATACAATATTATGTCAGTGTATACACTAATGAAAATCCTATCCCTTACATTTAATGAAAGTTACAAATAATTTAATAATTACCAACAGCATTGTGCAACAGGTGTCCAAAACATTGTAGCCTCTGCCATTTGTTGAGTTCCGCAGCCTTCTTTATATTGCTCCCGTTGTCAGTCGTTATAGCCACCTGATGCTCTGGACGCAACCCCCATGAATCCAGGGCATCCCTTAGTCTATTCTTTTCTTTCGCTTCGTTTTGTTGTCTCTGTCTATTTCTTCACTGATTTATGTTCCAGCGGAGGCGCGACGCTAGCCTGGCTCCGCCCTCCTACGCACTTCTGCTTAATTTTCATTTTCCTTCAGAACTCCGTCTGCGTGTAGGACGGGACGCATAAAAAACGAATTATCGCGAGACTTTCGATAATGATATCGAGCAACGTGATATCGCGGTAACGATACTGATTCGATATATTGTGCACCCCTATTCCTCAGCAGAGGGCACAAACAGGAGGGGGTAAATGCTGCAATCAAACGTTTTGACAACATCTCGTAAGGTGAATGCCTTCAGGCTACAAAACAGATCACTGGTAAGAACACTAATGCCCTCATGTGTTGTGTAAAATACTCCCCACTGGGTTTTGAGATTAATGAGTCCATCCAAAAACACTGGCACATTATTTATTCAGAACCCAATCTAAAAAAACGTTTTTCCAGATAAGACAAGGATGGCTTTTAAACGCATACCTAACCTGAGAGGCTGTTTAGTTAGGAGCGATATGCGCCTTTATCGTGCTCCACTCCTACCGCCTGTGCCAGATGGAAATCATAGGTGTGGCAGCTGTGTACAGTGTTCACGTATACATGTAAAACGTTCAACAACCTGCACAATGGCAACGCAACACACAGTAGTGGAGCTATCAACTGTAGCATGATCGTGTGTCCTTGTGGACTGGCATATGGGAGGGAAACCACATGCACCTGGATCTGTGAACATAGGAACAGCATTAGTACGGGGGACCAACACAGTCCTGTAGCTACCAACTTTGAGCCAGCTGGTCACAATGTTAGCACATTGAGATATGTTGGGGTGGAGTGTGTTAGGAACCCTCCAAGAGGGGGTGATCATGGTGGAAGACTTCTTCAGGGAGAAACCTTTTGGATTCATTACCTTATCACAATTTCTCCAAATGGCTTAAATGAAGAATTTGATATGAAGCCCTTTTGTGTAATGTATTTTCTTGTGATATTGTTTGTGATATTGGTCTTATGTGAAAAATACTGTCATAGTGGGATAGTGTAGCACATAATGTTAGTTTGTAAGTTACAGGTTTGGACAATTTATTCCAAAGATTTGTCACTGCCTGTGTGCATATTGTGTATATGTAATTTGATCACTAATGGTTTTATGTGGTGACTATGGTAAAGGAGGCACTTAGCCCACAAGGCCTTGGTAATTAATTTGAATGAGCTCAGCTGATGCATGACGCAGAGAGCTTTCCAAATGTGAGAACAACAAGTCTGTAGTTTTTTAGCTTTTGGCCACTTTGACCACTCCCTCCTGGTCATCCAGTCTTTTTGTGATGCTTATTTCTTGGGGTATCCTGGAGGAGTTTGGGGGACAGGCTCAGGAATTTACAAGTAGGCCCAGATCTCTGTTGATGGCCCAATCTGTTCCTGTGTCCCTCAGAGATCATTTTAAACTTATGTCAAGTTACCAGTAGTTAACAGTAACTTTACCCATCCACGTAAAATTGTAACAATTCACCTTATACCAAACAGCAAGGGAAGAGCACATCACACAAAAAATAGAAAAGGTAACGGGCGGATCGGATATCTGCCAAGGTGTGTACAACCTACCTCCCCCCCCCGCTACTTAATTAAACCGCAACTGAGTCATCCACCACAACCCCTCTAAGTACCGTTAAGTGAGATTAATAAACCTGTCCATAGACAAAGGAAAACATAGATATGAGTTTAACAGAGTGTATTGAAACAAAACAACGTACTCCTTCATACAAACATATTCAACCCGAACATAAACACTCCCACACATTCAACCCTCCCCCCCAAAAAAAGACGCAATGTCCCACAGTTCAAAAGTTTGTTTAGGTAATTTAAATAATCCAGATAAAGAATAGTCCTCGTCATTTAAAAAAAAAACACAAACTAGAATGCCAGGTGAAGCGTGTCGAGACGCCACAGTCAATAACGGTAACTTACGCAACCTCGCCACAGTCCGATTAGTTGAAGGGTTGATGCAGTAGTCCAGAGAAAATTGCCAACTGATAATCCACCGAGAAAAATGAACAATTTATCCCGCAGTTGAACCCATCTGGCAGGCCTGCGAAAACCAGAGCCCTCTCCAATCCCGACCGCCTCCTCTGTTGAACTCCAAAGTCTCTCCTCTCCTGATCGATCAGCTGATCCCCCATTACATCACAACCCAGTGTCCTTTATACCCCTGCCTACAACAAACCACTCATAAGGAAAAAATGTCTACAAAAGTCAGTCCGTAAACATTCCGTGGTCCCAACTCAGGCCTCTGATAACACAGCTTATTATTTTCGACAGGTGAAAGAAAAAACAAATACACACAATGCATGTTCCCCATCACATAAAAAAAGCTGCACATGAAGACATTATGGGTGACCATTACAAAGTGACACGCAGTCGCAAAGTAATGTAAGTCAATGGAGGCCAAACTGCGTTGATAAACACGCTAAAAAGCGAGAATGTGTCTTGATGAAACAGCAATGATGGCAAACGAGTTGGCGTTCATCATTTCATCAGTCTGCCTGCTTGGGTAACACAATGAAAACGAGGGCCTTCTCAAGCGCTTGGCTATACTTTTAATGAGAATTTTGCAACATGTAACATGTTTTGAGGATGTGTCTTTGTGATGAAGTGACAGTTTAGTGTCTTTTGGTCTTCTGCAGCCGTGAGAGGTCAAATGCAAATACGGTGGAGTTGTTAGGGAAGCTTCTGTTTTTATGAAATTCTTCTCTTTCGAAAAAACATCAGGTATGTTTTTTGGGGGATTTTAATGTCTGAAAATTGATTAAAGAGTGTTATGAGTGACCTATTTGGGATGCAGATTGACATGTTGAAGAAAGGATGGAGATCATTGTGGCCTAATGGTCCACCGGGTATAAAGAGGATTTACTGTGTAAGTCAGTGTCTGTATCTTTTTTCATGGTGTCTTGTGTTTGAACCATCATACAGTTGGTTTGTCATTGATGTGGATTTGCTGCTCATGTGAGTCCTCCCACAGTGTTACACTAGCAGCTGGAACCACAGGGACTCTGATAAAACTGGAATCATCAGAATCCATCTGATATCAAGCTGTGGTTTGAAAACCACTTCCCTCCTCTTTGAAGAGTAGTCCCATATCTGGGTTCAGGTTTTTGTACAGCCTCTTCTACACTTTGTATCACTGTGTTTCTAGAGCACAGTAGTAGAGACCTGTGTCTGCCAGGGTTAGGGTCTTTATGGTCAGTTCAGTTGATTTCACTGATGTTTTGGATTCATATTCTCTGTTATCTGGGATTATACTTCACCAGTCTAATGCTCTTTTCCAGAGTATAAACGAGGTGCCTGAGGTCTGAATGATGTCTGTACCAGTAAAGTTGGGATACTATCTGTTGTCTCATAGTCACATCTGAGTGAGACATGTTTCTCCTTCTCTTTTACTGACTTCATCTTCTACAGGAGAGATTTTGTCTCCAGCTATTAATCCTGAAAAGTAGTACTGTTCAGAGATTGCTGCTCTGAACTGCAGTTTATATAAATCTTTAGAAAATAATAAAACCATGTTGTTCTTTGTATCTTACCAAAGAAAAGAGCAGCAAGAATAATCCCCAGCCAATGTTCCATCTCTACAACAAGGTTTAAATCAACAGGAGAAACTAGCTGATGTTCAACATCCAGTCTGAGAATTGTTCTCTTCACAGCTCCACTTCTTATTGACTGAATGGTTGAACACAGTGCACAAGTAGTGCACCTCCTACTTGATAATGTCGCCCTCTAGTGGAGCTACAAGGTTCACTACAACAGGGTAGAAAAAAGGCTTCCAGCAGCTTGGCAGTGTGTCAGCTTGTGTTTTTGTACAGAGACTGTGGGTTTGCTGTCACTGTGGGCCTCACAGCACAGTAGTACACAGCAGAGTCTGGCACTGCAGCAGAGGAGATCTGGAGATCCATCTTGGTTTTATCCTCACTCACTGAAGCAGACAGTCCAGACTTTGTATTTTGCAATATTCCTCCTGTTCCTGAATGAGAGATGAGGAACTCTGGTGGTTTTCCTGGATATTGTCGATACCAGAAGAAATAATCATCATATTTTGCTTGTCTGGAGTATCTGTAGGACAGAGTAACAGAGTTGTCTTCTAAACTGTTCTCTTCTTTCTCTACTGGAGTGAGTTCTTCACAGTTGACTCCTAAAGGATGAGATAACTCTGTTATTTCATGTTGTATAACACTTACAAAA
The DNA here is from genome assembly GCF_008692095.1 of Etheostoma spectabile. Taxonomy (NCBI): domain Eukaryota; kingdom Metazoa; phylum Chordata; class Actinopteri; order Perciformes; family Percidae; genus Etheostoma; species Etheostoma spectabile. The sequence goes on from NW_022605338.1 coordinate 34,047, forward strand.
TATTCCCAATCAGATGTTATTGGAATAAAACGTGTTCATCCTTCATAATCTAACATACCTGTGAGGATGGAGAGAAACATCAGAGAAAACCCCCAATGCTGCAGTGGCAGCATGTTGAATAAAGGTAATGTTGATGGTGTGTGTATTGATCTCTGTTGAATCTAGAAGTTCCTCTCTCTTCTATAGTTCAGTAACAGCTCAGCTCCTCCCTGAGTCTCTCCGTCTCCTCGTAGCTCTGTAGTTTCTCTTCTCTCAGTTACACTTCTAAGGTAAAGTGATTCTAGACTACATCATATTGAAGTGTAACAGAGTGTGTCTCCCTCTGGTGGACGTTGTGGAGTATTGTGTTGTCTTTGCTCCAAAGGTTTTTGTACAGAGTTTTGGTGTTTCCTGTCACTGTGGGCCTCAGAGCACAGTAGTACACAGCAGAGTCTGACAGCTGAAGCTTCTGGATCTCCAGAGGAACTGATGTCTTGTTGATTGTAGCATCAAATCTGTCTTTCTGGAACTCTGGAGCATTATCTTCTGTTCCAAAGGTATCATGTCTCAATATAAATATTGGGAAGTCATTGACTTCTTGTTTATACCAGAACAAATATGCATTAGAGCTAACACTGGTCTCAAATGTACAGCCAAGAGTAAGTGTCTCTCCTTCAGTAGTAATGACATCTCCTGGTGGCTGGATCACTCTGTCTTCTCCTTTACACTCTGGGGAAGAAGAGAACATGCAGAGGAAGAGATGAATCAATAAAGATGATTAATTAAAGGAGAACAATCAGTATGTTTCAGTAGTTACCTAGCCAGAGAGTCAGAATCAGGATGTTAGTCAGCCAGTGTTTCATGTCTGCAGTGAGAGGGGGGGAGAGAGGAAGAGCATTGATACTCTGATGGATCTGGGCCTTCACATCATTGCTCCTTCCTCTTCATCATCTGTTGAGGAACTCTCGACAAATACAGCACATCACAATAGGAGGAGCTGAAGTGTGTGTGTGTTCAGTGAGGAGCTGTCAGGTTTTTGTACAGAGACTGTGGGTTTGCTGTCACTGTGGGCCTCACAGCACAGTAGTACACAGCAGAGTCTGGCACTGCAGCAGAGGAGATCTGGAGATCCACACCATGCTTTTCTTCAGTAGTTTAGTAGAGGAGTGTGTCTAATCTCTGAGAGTCTGCTGGTCTTGGACTCATTAACAGGGAGTTCTTGTGGCTTTCCTAGAAGTTGTCAATCCAGGAGTAACATCTTCACAGCTGTTACTAGAAGCAACGTCACCATGGCTGAACACTTCTGCTGCTTTGGGAGGACACTGGACAAACTGCTGGACATTATTCACAATTCCCCCCTGCACACCGTCATCAGCACCCAGAGGAGCCTGTTCAGTGGAAGGCTGCTCCTTCCCATGTGTAGGACCAGCAGACTCAAGGACTCCTTTGTCCCTCATGTCATCAGACTCTACAACTCCTCACTTGGGGGGGGGGGGTAAAGAGGACAGTACAGAACAGGAAGGGAAAGAGTGGTTGCCTTGCCACTCTCTCACTGTGCAATCTTCTCACATACATACCAAGACTCTCTATCTGCTCTTAACTGATGCTTTATGTTAAAGGTCTTTTTATAGCTAAAAGTTAACTGTTATTGTTATACTGTATTTATCTATGCTGTATTTTTTATATATCATTATTTTCTATTCGAGTGTGTTGTAAGCTGCTGAAATCTGCTGCTGGAAACTCAATTTCCTCAAAAGGACCAATAAATAGAGTCTTAAGTCTATAGACCAGTGGCCCCCATCACTGGTGTTGGGCAAGTCACTCCAAATGGTTTATTAATTATTTACATCAAAAGTTGCCATCAAACAACTCCAAATCCTTCCCATGTGAATAAAACTATAGTATAATATGATAAGTGACTCCTGAGCCCCTTTAAGACATGTCCTGCAGCCGTGAACGTCTCTAACGTTCCGCAGAGAAGATGCATGTGACAACGCACGTCTCTGAATCAGAATCAGAACCAGCTTTATCTGCCAGGTATGAGGACACATACGAGGAATTTTTCTTTGGAGCATCGTTACTCACACTGTGCTTACACATACATATCAACCAAAACAGAAATATACACACTTATATATACACACTATATCATACTCTAAACAGAACAATATAGAGGCATGAGTGCAATGAAGAGATCAATACAATTGTACAAACAAATAAATTATATTACAATATGAACAGTATGAACATTATGAACAGTTCTGAAATAGGAAATGAGAATGATGAATAAATAACAAATAATAAGTGAGATATGAGAATAATGAATAATACTAAATAAGTGTAATAATAGTGGAACCAGTGAACAGGTGCTGTAGAGACCGTGGTACTGGGTCATGGACCAGAACTGGACCTGACACTGTGTTCATTAGAGAGATGGCTTGTGGGACCAGATATGGAACGGCTTTCAGCTGCCCAGCTCCTTACAGCAACGCCTGTGGAACATCTGATGGAGCACACAGGAGGAGGAGGAAGGAGAGGTGTGTTTCAATTTTTTTATTTTTTAAAGAAGAAGCTCCTCTCGACACATCTGTAGTTGGCTGGTCTGCGCTGCCCCCTGCTGACGCAGCACTGGAATATAATAGTTTTATATAAGTTTTATACATATCACTATTACTACTAGTATGGACATATTACCAAATATTCTCTTTCCATTAAAAGGCAGTGAATGCATTATTATAAAATGAGTAGGTGTTACAGATGTGTTTTGGTTTTCTTTTTCTTTCTTTGATTTGATTTTAAGACCTTTTTTTAAAGCGTCCATATGTATCCATAAGTTATTGAGAAATATTTTAAATTGCCCATATTATGAAAGAAATCACCTTTTTCTGGGATTTGGGGGTCATTTTGTGTCTCTGGTGCAGACACACTTAGAAAAAAAACTTCATTGGGTTTTGAGTGAGATCCGGTTTCTAATGTCCTCTGATCCAGTTTCTGAATGTCTTCTGATCCGGTTTCTGAATGTCCTCTGATCCGGTTTTTGAATGTCCTCTGATCCGGTTTCTGAATGTCCTCTGATCCGGTTTCTGAATGTCCTCTGATCCGGTTTCTGAATGTCCTCTGATCCGGTTTCTGAATGTCTTCTGATCCGGTTTCTGAATGTCCTCTGATCCGGTTTTTGAATGTCCTCTGATCCGGTTTCTGAATGTCCTCTGATCCGGTTTCTGAATGTCCTCTGATCCGGTTTCTGAGTGTCCTCTGATCTGGTTTCTGAGTGTCCTCTGATCCGGTTTCTGAATGTCCTCTGATCCGGTTTCTGAGTGTCCTCTGATCTGGTTTCTGAGTGTCCTCTGATCCGGTTTCTGAGTGTCCTCTGATCCGGTTTCTGAGTGTCCTCTGATCTTTTTGAATGTCTTCTGATCCGGTTTCTAAATATCCTCTGATACGGTTTCTAAATGTCTCTGATCTGAATGTTCTGATTGAATGTCCTCTGATCCGGTTTCTAATGTCTTCTGATATCCTCTGATACCTCTGGTTTTCTGAATGTCTCTGATCTGGTTTCTGAATCCAGTTTCTGAATGTCCTCTGATCCGGTTTCTGAATGTCCTCTGATCCGGTTTCTGAATGTCTTCTGATCCGGTTTCTGAATGTCCTCTGATCCGGTTTCTGAATGTCCTCTGATCCGGTTTCTGAATGTCCTCTGATCGGTTTCTGAATGTCCTCTGATCCGGTTTCTGAATGTCTTCTGATCCGGTTTCTGAATGTCCTCTGATCTGGTTTCTGAATGTCTTCTGAAATGTCCTCTGATCCTGATCTGTTTCTGAGTGTCTTATGTCTTCAGTCTCCGGGTGAGCTGTCCAACATCTGCACGACTTTCTACGTCACTAGAGACGAGGCGGCTAACCGTAGCATGCTAACCGTAGCATGCTAGCTCGTTCTCAATGGAAAACACTGCTCCAACAGCCCCTAGTGGACCAGAATCTCCAAAAGAACTACTTCCTGTCCCTGTTCTACTTCCTGTCCCTGTTCTACTTCCTGTCCCTGTTGTGCAGGTATTCCAATGGCGTTTTTCCACTGCTGGTAACAGCTCGCCTCGGCTCGGCTCGGCTCGGCTCGGCCCATTCTACGTCCGTTTTCCATTGCAGTAAAGCCTCAGCGTGGCTGGTCACCATAGCAACGCATGATGACGTAATTTTCAACGTTGGCTCCTCGCCGCGGACACAAGAAATGTTTTGTTTCTAAAGAAGCTGAAGGAAGCAACAAACATCACCGCTGGAGAAACGGGAGTTTGGGAATTCCTCCGGAGTTCAGACGTCGCCATGACGGTTGTTCGCCGACACCAAAGGGTACGTTACGTTTCCTGTAACGTTAGCTAACACCTGCACGTGTTCAGCGTCGCAGTCAGTATTTACTCTACGCTATAAAGTACATGAACTTTAGCTCCATGATTACACACCAACATGTCTGCTGTGGACCGGTTGTGTTCCAGAGCATTCAGACCGTCTGGTGGGCGAGGTCCGACCGGTGAGATCTCTGGTTCTGGTTCTGGTTCTGGTTCTGGTTCTGACCTGCTGGGCTGTGTATAATCTGTATGAGAGTCACGGAGAGGCTTACGACAATGACTGGGACACATCTGGGACAGCAGAGCCGGGGGGGGGGGACACTGTCCCAGGGGGCAGAGGAAGAAGACCGGGAAGTACGGGAGGGTTTGATGCGCTACTTGAAAAGCTAAATAAAAACTTTGTTATATATATATATATATATATATATATATATATATATATATATATATATATATATATATATATATATATTGTCTTGTTTTTTTAAAGTAACAGTGTGCAATATTGGAAACGACATGAAGCCGCTAGTAGCCCGAACAGTTGAACAGTGAGAATAGTGCAGAGAGTGGATAATCTGGTGTCTGGTTAGATTTTTTTTAAATGTCCCGTTTGTTCTGGACACACACTCCGCACTCTTGTTTGCTAACAACGCGGTGATCGACCAATTAGCAGTCTGCAGGTAACCACGTCACCTGTTGGTATCGCCTCGGCTCGCTGGGAACCTCGACTGAGGTAGTACTACATAAAGTACCTGGTAGCAGGTCCTTTATCTAGTACTACATAAGTACCTGGTAGCAGGTCCTTTATCTAGTACTACATAAAGTACCTGGTAGCAGGTCCTTTATCTAGTACTACATAAAATACCTGTAGCAGTAGCAGGTCAGGTCTTTATCTAGTACTACATAAAGTACCTGGTAGCAGGTCCCAGGGGTACTTTTTTTCGTAATGGAAAACCAAAAAAGGCGCGTAGAGCCGAGGAGAGTAGATACCACGCAGTGGAAGACCGCCACAAGTGTCCTCGTCTAGAAGAAGTCTCCCAGCTAGAAGATTCATAATAATAATTAATATTAATACAAAATCCTGCGTGTAATACATCATAGTAAATGGTGTGACATTTTTTTATAAATCTTTAGAAATTCATCTTTAAAAACAATAATAATAATAATAATAATAATAATAATAATAATAATGTATACTTTATTAATCCTGCAAGGGGAAATTACAATTTTAACAAATTCTGAAAATTTTAATTTTTTGAAAACTGATTATTCCGGCTGTATTCTGACCTTATTAATTAGTATTAAAAACTCCCATATTTGTCATGTTTTTTTTAATATTGAACCAACATGCATCCATACGTCACTCTGAGCCTTTAAACTGATCCTGCGTCAGTTTGGCAGCGGCTGCAGGGCGTGGGCCCTTTAACTCTCCCAACAACGCCGCTGATTGGTCAGCAGGGTGTGGCGGCGGCTCGCCATCCAATCACAGGCCTTCGCGTTGAGACGGGCCCGCCCTCGTTGCCTTCAGCAGGAAGAACGGTGGCGACGCGGCGTATTTACAGTCCGACTGTACCGAGCATCGGAAACGAGGTTATTTTAACTAAAAGTGGAAGATATCAGCCCGTCTTCAGAGTGTCACGTGAGACTGACAAAGGGGGAGCTAACCGGACAGCTAACCGCTAACGTTAGCCGTTAGCCGTTAGCTCGGTGCCGGCAGTGCCCGTCTGAGGTAAGCGCTGTTAGCATTAGCATTAGCATTAGCATTAGCATTAGCATGCCTCCAGAGCTAGCGGCTCACGCAGCTGTTTTCATCCGAGAATCACCGTCCGACAGGCGGCCCGGCGGGGTGACAACACCCGCCTCCGGTCGTTTTATGACGCACCAAAGTTCATGTTAAATTCTGATGATTTAACGTGTTTCTGGTCACCTGAACATGTCCACGCGCCCTATTACATCTCTGAATACCTTTATAAAATAGGTGACAGTGTTCTGGTGGGTTCGGCATGTTTCACCCACCAATTAAAAATACTAATACTAATAATTAATGTCCTATTTGTTGACAGTGCCAGCTTTGTGTTTGAGTTTAATGATTAGGGAGAAAAACGGTTTGTCCACATGTCATCCCCCAATTAATATTAATAGATAGATAGATAGATAGATAGATAGATAGATAGATAGATAGATAGATAGATAGATATAGAGATAGATAGATGTTTATTGATCCCAATAAAAAATGGGAAATTCCGGTGTTAAAGCAGCAGAATCAGTCCCAAAGCACAGAATATAAATATAAATGAAATACTAGGAAAAATATACATACATACAATATACATGAAATAATAATATAAATAAAATAAAAGAACAAATATTTGAATATGTACAGGATGGGAAAACAAAAATGTGCAACTGCTTAAATAATAATATGCTAAAATGTAAAAAAAAACAACAATTGTGCAGGTTGCACTTAGCTCAGTACTGTGGTGTCCAAAAGTCTGATTATTAACCTATAATTATATAATAATAATAATAATAATAACTGTAGACACTGCCAGCTTTGTGTTTGAGTTAATGACCACGTGATGCTGCAGATGTATTTATGTAGAAAAGTATGTAAGTTATGCACCAGGCTGTTTATTATGGGATGTATAAATCCTCTCAGCCATCACATTTACACTAAAGTGACTGATTTATGGTTTGGAGATTTTGGTTTCATGTTAAAAATCAGAGTTTTTAGTTAATCAGATTACAAGTTAGTTTATTAGTTACGTTCTGCAGACAACAAACACAGTGCTAACGATATAACTTGTCATAATTATCAGATATTAACGTGTTCTCTGCTTGTTTGGGTCTAAAACTAATGAAACAATTTCAACAATGAAATCAACATAAAAAGCAGCATTAAAAAAAGAACATTTACATTTACAAGTGCAGTTTTCTTTCAACTTACACAGAGTATTTAGCTATGTGTTGCATATATATATATATATATATATATATATATATATATATATATATATATATATTAGGGCTGTCCCCTCTGAGTCCATTAGACTAATCTGGGGTTTTGGTCTTATTCCACCAAGATTTATTTAGTTGATAAGTCATTTTTCATGCTAATTCATGCTTAATTCCTCATTTCCAAGAAACTTATGACACATTTCCGCTGAACACCAGAGTTAAAGTGGAGCTTTTACAGGATTAGATAGAAACTCAGTTTCCCAGATGGTTCATTAACTACATCTATATTGTGCCTTTCTAGTCTCAAAGCTCTGCCGATTAAATCAACGCATCAATTAGTCGACAAAATCCTGTAAGTGTCAATAAGACTTTCTTTAGTGGAGGCCAGCCCTAATAAACATATATAAATATATATATTGTATGTATGTACACAGCCACGGCCCTTTAAGACCCACGGTCTGGGTCTTAAAGGGCCGGATTACATTCTTTCACGTCTTAATGCAACCCCCTGACCTGTATAGAGGATGAAGTCCACATTAGAACCAGGTCTAACCATGAACACACCCCCGCAGCAGCATGAGTCCCCAAATCAACCAAACTTTATCATAAAGCACGTTCAGACGGTTGAGATGCAGCACCAGCTGCTTCAGTTTATCTCTATTTGACTTTACATCACGTGTAATTTAGCTGACGCTTTCATCCGAACCACTTCCAGTTGCTCTGGGTGTCAGAGGTCGCACGCCCTCGGGCCTCTAGGGGCATCTAGGGGCTCGGAGGTGGTAGCTGTATCGCAGTGGGACTCGAACCCTGGTCTCCCACACCAAAGGCCTCTACTGTACATTATTAACCCTTGTGTTGTCTTCCTGTCATCCATGAAAGACATTTTTTTTTCAACATTATTATTGTTTTCCCCACATTTTTGTCTCTTTTTCAATGTTGTGGGTGCTTTTAGAAAATGTTTTTGGTGTTTTTTCCAACACTATTTGATATTTTTAATGTTGACATTTTCAGCGATTATTTCGATGGCCCTTTTTTTGTGACAATTTTTTTTTTTTACTGAAAACGGGACAATTTGACCCAAAGACCACAGGAGGGTTAAAGGTGCAGTACACTTATTAAAACTAACTTCATGTCATATTTGCTGAAACTGACCCAATGTTCCAGGAGAACTACATGAAGCCTCCAGGGGAGGGGAGCCCCCAGACCCACATCATCCAGGTGTTGGGTCCAGGGGCTCCCCATTGGCTGGGCTCACTCCGAGGGGCGGGACAAACGTCTGTCTTTTAAATTCCCTCTGCACGCCATAGGACAGCGCTCCAACCAATCAGAGCAGCGCTGGTAGATTCCACTTTTTAACCTCCTGTTGTCCTCCTTTAAAAAATGTCTATTTCTGAAATCTGAGTTTCTTTTTAACCAAATTACCATAAAAATGGATTCCTTCCAACGCTCTTTCATTCCTCTGATCTTAACTATTAGTCAAAATAATTCATAATTTCTGCTTTTTTAACTCTAATATCAGGTATAATTCTCTATAAATGAGGGTTATTGACCATGGATCCCAGAGAGTATAAAACTAGTAAAGTGGTGGTCATGGAAACTAAATCAGCATCACGTTTTGGGCATCAATAAGAAAGTTGAAATATATCCTCCCTCCATCCCTCCATCCATCCCTCCATCATGTGGTCTTTGTCCCCGTCCCCAGTGAGTCGTTGCATGGGGGTGTGACGGCGTGTCGGCCATGATGAGCGCGGAGCCGGACGCCCTGGCTGTGGTCAACCAGCTCCGGGACCTGGCCTCCGACCCCATGAACCGCCGGGCCATCGTCCAGGACCAGGGCTGCCTGCCGGGCCTCATCCTGTTCCTGGACCACCCGAACCCCCAGGTGGTCTACTCCGCCCTGCTGGTGAGTGGCTGCTGCACCCTCAACACCTGCGTGTGTGTTAGCCTAGCACATCTGGTCCCAGGGCCCAGGTATAAAGACTGGGGGGGGGGGGGGCTTTTGCAGTTGCTGCCCTGAGACTCTGGAACAACTTACCCCCCAAGATGTGGTAGTGCATTACAGGTGGTCACCAGCTGTCCATTGTTGCACGTATGAATGGAGTTTCTGAAATAAACCCCCAAAAAAGCTGTTATTATCTGGTAGATTAGTGTAATATGAACCCTCGTGTTGTTTTCCCGTCAAATAGAAAATCAACACTATTGTTGACGCTTTTTTTTAACCCTCCTGGTGTCTTCAGGTCTAATCTGACCCCCTTTACAAAAAGTTACTACATCAGAAATTTGGGTTTATTTCAAACTAATTGTCCCATAAAGTAACGAGGACGGTTCCCAACAACGTTCCTCACACGGTACATTAATCATCAGGTCTCTGCTCTCACTGGATTTGTTTTTTTTTTGTCAATTTCGTAGCATTTGGTGAACAAAATAATTGGAAAAAGTGTAAAAAAAAAAAAGACAAAGATGTCAAAAGAGTGACAAATGTAAAAAAATGTGTTTTGGTTTTTTTTTTTTGGTCAAATTATATCATTTGGAGAAGCAAAATTGTAAAAGAACTTTCGAAGGAGTGTAAAAATAAAAAGAGAGAAAAATGTCAAATAAAGTAACAAAAACGTCAAAAAAGTCACAAAGGTAAAAAAGTTTTTACATTTTTGGGAAAAAGCCACAAAAATGTCAATAGGGTCGAAAAAGACGACCAAAACGTTGGTAAGGATGGTAACAAAATATAGGTCGGCGGTCGACAACACGACGGTTAATTCAGGTTTCAGACAGAAACAACGTAGAATTATAAGTATATTATATGTTATTATATAGCATTATAATTATATTATATGTTATTATATAGCACTATACGCCCTGGTGTCCCGCGGTCTAACGGGCCCGGTTCTGTCCCAGGCGGTCCGGTACCTGGCAGAATGCCGAGCCAACCGGGAGAAGCTGCAGGGGGAGCTGGGGATGATGCTGAGTCTGCAGAACGTCATCCACAAGTCAGTCTCTCTTCTATTAAATAGGGGGGGTATACTTAGCCCCTGTATTTAACATAGGGGGGTGTATACTTATGCCCCTGTATTTTAACATAGGGGGGTGTATACTTATGCCCCTGTATTTTAACATAGGGGGGTGTATACTTATGCCCTGTATTTTAACATAGGGGGGTGTATACTTATGCCCCTGTATTTTAACATAGGGGGGGGTATACTTATGCCCCTGTATTTTAACATAGGGGTGTATACTTATGCCCCTGTATTTTAACATAGGGGGGTGTATACTTATGCCCCTGTATTTTAACATAGGGGGGTGTATACTTATGCCCCTGTATTTTAACATAGGGGGTGTATACTTATGCCCCTGTATTTTAACATAGGGGGGTGTATACTTATGCCCCTGTATTTTAACATAGGGGGGTGTATACTTATGCCCCTGTATTTAACATAGGGGGGTGTATACTTATGCCCTGTATTTTAACATAGGGGGTGTATACATATGCCCCTGTATTTTAACATAGGGGGGTGTATACTTATGCCCCTGTATTTTAACATAGGGGGGTGTATACTTATGTCCCCTGTATTTTAACATAGGGGGGTGTATACTTATGCCCCTGTATTTTAACATAGGGGGGTGTATACTTATGCCCCTGTATTTTAACATAGGGGGTGTATACTTATTCCCTGTATTTAACATAGAGGGGTGTATACTTATGCCTGTATTTTAACATAGGGGGGTGTATACTTATGCCCCTGTATTTTAACATAGGGGGTGTATACTTATGCCCCCTGTATTTTAACATAGGGGGGTGTATACTTATGTCCCTGTATTTTAACATAGGGGGGTGTTTACTTATGCCCCTGTATTTTAACATAGGGGGTGTTTACTTATGCCCCTGTATTTTAACAAACTTATTCAAGCCTCTGTAGTTGGAGGGTAAGTGAGGGTAAACGTAGACTGGCGTATAGACTGTAGACTGCGTTGCTCTGTGGTCCAGGTCCACGACTCCCGGGGAGACCAAGCTGCTGGCGTCGGAGATCTACGAGCTGCTGCAGGCGGTCGGCAGCGACGGCGCCGAGCCGGCCGAGACCTCCGTCGGCAGCCGGAGGAAAGCCCAGTTCTTCTTGGGGTCCAGCAACAAGAGGGCCAAGACCGTGGTCCTGCACATCCAGGGCCTGGACGACCCGGTGAGGAATGATCTCTCATTCATCAAGTTACAGGCTGAGAGGGAGACTTCAGATACAGTATTAGGGACCACTAAGGTCTATATAAAGAGACTTCAGATACAGTATTAGGGACCACTAAGGTCTATATAAAGAGACTTCAGATACAGTATTAGGGACCACTAAGGTCTATATAAAGAGACTTCAGATACAGTATTAGGGACCACTAAGGTCTATATAAGAGACTTCAGATACAGTATTAGGGACCACTAAGGTCTATATAAGAGACTTCAGATACAGTATTAGGGACCACTAAGGTCTATATAAAGAGACTTCAGATACAGTATTAGGGACCACTAAGGTCTATATAAAGAGACTTCAGATACAGTATTAGGGGACCACTAAGGTCTATATAAAGAGACTTCAGATACAGTATTAGGGACCACTAAGGTCTATATAAAGAGACTTCAGATACAGTATTAGGGACCACTAAGGTCTATATAAAAGAGACTTCAGATACAGTATTAGGGACCACTAAGGTCTATATAAAGAGACTTCAGATCCAGTATTAGGGACCACTAAGGTCTATATAAAGAGACTCAGATACAGTATTAGGGACCACTAAGGTCTATATAAAGAGACTTCAGATACAGTATTAGGGGACCACTAAGGTCTATATAAAGAGACTTCAGATACAGTATTAGGGGACCACTAAGGTCTATATAAAGAGACTTCAGATACAGTATTAGGGGACCACTAAGGTCTATATAAAGAGACTTCAGATACAGTATTAGGGACCACTAAGGTCTATATAAGAGACTTCAGATACAGTATAGGGACCACTAAGGGTCTATATAAAAGAGACTTCAGATACAGTATTAGGGGGAACACTAAGGTCTATATAAAAGAGACTCAGATACAGTATTAGGGACCACTAAGGTCTATATAAAGAGACTTCAGATACAGTATTAGGGACAAATAAGGTCTATATAAAGAGACGTCAGATACAGTATTAGGGACCACTAAGGGTCTATAAAAAGAGACTTCAGATACAGTATTAGGGACCACTAAGTCAATATAAAAGAGGACTTCAGATACAGATTAGGGACCACTAAGGTCATATAAAGAGACTTCAGATACAGTATTAGGGGCACCACTAAGGTCT
>NW_022605339.1:0-17615 GCF_008692095.1 Etheostoma spectabile
AACTCCGAAAACAGCCTTAAATTTACCTAGCGCTAGTAAGCTAGGCTAACGCTGGTGCGCTAACGTTAGCAACACCGCGTAGCGTTAGCTAACTTTAGCAAACACCGGCGTAGCGTTAGCTAACATTAGCAACAACGGCGTAGCGTTAGCTAACGTTACCTGACTGGGTTTTACTTTCCCTCCAATATTATCATCAACATAATAAAGACACCTGGACTCGGTCGAGACCCAAAGTCATATTGGTCAAGACCAGTGCCGAGTCTGAGACAAGTCCGAGTTCATAGAAAACGGTCTCGAGTCCGGACTCGAGTACTACAGCCTGAATACATGTGCACTTTGTTATATTAAAACAAATTTATAGCAACAAATACTAATGAAAAGAAATAAAGTTTATTTAAATGGGTCTATTTTTATTGCAATGTGTCACATAAAATAAATATAGGACTGTGTCAGCTTCGAGATCTATACAATATTATGTCTGTATACACTAATGAAAATCCTATCCCTTACATTTACTGAAAGTTACAAATAATTTAATAATTACCAACAGCATTGTGCAACATGTGTCCCAAAACATTAGCCTCTGCCATTTGTTGAGTTTCCGCAGCCTTCTTTATATTGCTTCCCGTTGTCAGTCGTTATAGCCACCTGATGCTCTGGACGCAACCCCCATGAATCCAGGGCATCCCTTAGTCTATTCCTTTCTTTCCGCTTCGTTTTGTTGGGGGTCTCTGTCTATTCTTCACTGATTTTGTTCCAGCGGAGGCGCGACGCTAGCCTGGCTCCGCCCTCCTACGCACTTCTGCTTAATTTTCATTTTCCTTCAGAACTCCGTCTGCGTGTAGGACGGGACGCATAAAAACGAATTATCGCGAGACTTTCGATAATGATATCGAGCAACGTGATATCGCGGTAACGATACTTGATTCGATATATTGTGCACCCCTATTCCTCAGCAGAGGGCACAAACAGGAGGGGGTAAATGCTGCAAATCAAACGTTTTGACAACATCTCGTAAGGTGAATGCCTTCAGGCTACAAAACAGATCACTGGTAAGAACACTAATGCCCTCATGGTGTTTGTGTAAAATACTCCCCCACTGGGTTTTGAGATTAAGGAGTCCATCCAAAAACACGGCACATTATTATCGAACCCAATCTAAAAAACGTTTTTTCCAGATACGACAAGGATGGCTTTTAAACGCATACCTAACCTGAGAGGCTGTTTAGTTAGAGCGATATGCGCCTTTATCGTGCTCCACTCCTACCGCCTGTGCCAGCTGTAAATCATAGGTGTGGCAGCTGTGTACAAGGTGTTCACGTATACATGTAAAACTTTCAACAACCTGCACAATGGCAACGCAACACACAGTATTGAGGATATCTACATCATGTAGCATGATCGTGTGTCCTTGTGGACTGGCCATATGGGAGGAAACCAACATGCACCTGGATCTGTGAACCTAGGAACAGCATTAGTACGGGACCAACACAGTCCCCTGTAGCTACCAACTTTGAGCCAGCTGTCACAATGTTAGCACATTGAGATATGTTGGGTTGAGTGTGTTAGGAACCCTCCCAGAGGGGTTGATCATGGTGGAAGACTTTCTTCAGGGAGAAACCTTTTTGATTCATTACCTTATCACAATTTCTCCAAATGGCTTAAATGAAGAATTTGATATGAAGCCCCTTTTGTGTAATGTATTTTCTTGTGATATTGTTTGTGATATTGGTCTTATGTGAAAAATACTGTCATAGTGGGATATGTAGCACATAATGTTAGTTTGTAAGTTACAGTTGGACAATTTATTCCAAAGATTTGTCACTGCCTGTGTGCATATTGTGTATATGTAATTTGATCACTAATGGTTTTATGTGGTGACTATGGTACAGAGGCACTTAGCCCACAGGCCTTGGTAATTAATTTGAATGAGCTCAGCTGATGCATGACGCAGAGAGCTTTCCAAATGTGAGAACAACAGTCTGTAGTTTTTTTAGCTTTTGGCCACTTTGACCCCTCCCTCCTGGTCATCCAGTCTTTTTGTGATGCTTATTTCTTGGGTATCCTGGAGGAGTTTGGGGGACAGGCCTCAGAATTTACAAGTAGGCCCAGATCTCTGTTGATGGCCCAATCTGTTCCTGTGTCCCTCAGAGATCATTTTAAACTTATGTCAAGTTACCAGTAGTTAACAGTAACTTTACCCATCCACGTAAAATTGTAACAATTCACCTTATACCCAACAGCAAGGGAAGAGCACATCACACAAAAAATAGAAAAGGTAACGGGCGGATCGGATATCTGCCAAGGTGTGTACAACCTACCTCCCCCCCCCCTACTTAATTAAACCGCAACTGAGTCATCCACCACAACCCCTCTAAGTACCGTTAAGTGAGATTAATAAACCTGTCCATAGACAAGGAAAACATAGATATGAGTTTAACAGAGTGTATTGAAACAAAACAACGTACTCCTTCATACAATATTTCAACCCGAACATAAACACTCCCACACATTCAACCCTCCCCCCCAAAAAAAGACGCAATGTCCCACAGTTCAAAAGTTTGTTTAGGTAATTTAAAATAATCCAGATAAAGAATAGTCCTCGTCATTTAAAAAAAAAACACAAACTAGAATGCCAGGTGAAGCGTGTCGAGACGCCACAGTCAATAACGGTAACTTACGCAACCTCGCCACAGTCCGATTAGTTGAAGGGTTGATGCAGTAGTCCAGAGAAAATGCCAACTGATAATCCACCGAGAAAAATGAACAATTTATCCCGCAGTTGAACCCATCTGGCAGGCCTGCGAAAACCAGAGCCCTCTCCAATCCCGACCGCCTCCTCTGTTGAACTCCAAAGTCTCTCCCTCCTGATCGATCAGCTGATCCCCCATTACATCACAACCCAGTGTCCTTTATACCCCTGCCTACAACAAACCACTCATAAGGAAAAAATGTCTACAAAAGTAGTCCGTAAACCATTCCGTGGTCCCAACTCATGCCTCTGATAACACAGCTTATTATTTTCGACAGGTGAAAGAAAAAACAATACACACAATGCATGTTCCCCATCACATAAAAAAAAGCTGCACATGAAGACATTATGGGTGACCATTACAAAGTGACACGCAGTCGCGCAAAGTAATGTAAGTCAATGGAGGCCAAACTGCGTTGATAAACACGCTAAAAGCGAGAATGTGTCTTGATGAAACAGCAATGATGGCAAACGAGTTGGCGTTCATCATTTCATCAGTCTGCCTGCTTGGGTAACACATGAAACGAGGGCCTTCTCAAGCGCTTGGCTATACTTTTAATGAGAATTTTGCAACATTAACATGTTTTAGATGTGTCTTTGTGATGAGTGACAGTTTAGTGTCTTTTGGTCTTCTGCAGCCGTGAGAGGTCAAATCACAATACGGTGGAGTTGTTAGGGAAGCTTCTGTTTTTTATGAATTCTTCTCTTTCTAAAAAACATCAGGTATGTTTTTTGGGGGATTTTAATGTCTGAAAATTGATTAAAGAGTGTTTATGAGTGACCTATTTGGGATGCAGATTGACATGTTGAAGAAAGGAGGGAGATCATTGTGGCCTAATGGTCCACCGGGTATAAAGAGGATTTACTGTGTAAGTCAGTGTCTGTATCTTTTTTCATGGTGTCTTGTGTTTGAACCATCATACAGTTGGTTTGTCATTGATGTGGATTGCTGCTCATGTGAGTCCTCCACAGTGTTACACTAGCAGCTGGAACCACAGGGACTCTGATAAAACTGGAATCTCAGAATCCATCTGATATCAACTGTGGTTTGAAAACCACTTCCCTCCTCTTTGAAGAGTAGTCCCATATCTGGGTTCAGTTTTTTGTACAGCCTCTTCTACACTTTGTATCACTGTGTTTCTAGAGCACAGTAGTAAGACCTGTGTCTGCCAGGGTTAGGGTCTTTATGGTCAGTTCAGTTGATTTCACTGATTTTTTGGTTTCATATTTCTGTTTATCTGGGATATTTAACCACTTAAATGCTCTTTTCCAGAGTAGAACCGAGGCGCCTGAGGTCTGATGATGTCTGTACCAGTGAAGTTGGGATCATTATACGTTTCTCATAGTCACATCTGAGTGAGACAGGTTCCCTTCTCTTTTACTGACTTCATCTTCTACAGGAGAGATTTTGTTTCCAGCTATTAATCCTGAAAAGTAGTACTGACTCATGCATGAGCTGTGCTGTCATCTGAACGCTCAGTCAGTTTTCTGCTCTGAACTGCAATAAATCTTTAGAAAATAATAAAACCATGTTGTTCTTTGTATCTTACCAAAGAAAAGCAGCAGAATAATCCCCAGCCAATGTTCCATCTCTACAACAAGTTTAAATCAACAGGAGAAACTACTGATGTTCAACATCCAGTCTGAGAATTGTTCTCTTCACAGCTCCACTTCTTATTGACTGAATGGTTGAACACAGTGCACAAGTATGCAGCACTCCTACTTATAATGTCGCCCTCTGTGGAGCTACAAGTTTCACTACAACAGGTAGAAAAAAGGCTTCCAGCAGCTTGGCAGTGTGTCAGCTTGTGTTTTTGTACAGAGACTGTGGGTTTGCTGTCACTGTGGGCCTCACAGCACAGTAGTACACAGCAGAGTCTGGCACTGCAGCAGAGGAGATCTGGAGATCCATCTTGGTTTTATCCTCACTCACTGAAGCAGACAGTCCAGACTTTGTATTTTGCAATATCCTCCTGTTCCTGAATGAGAGATGAGGAACTCTGGGTTTTCCTGGATATTGTCGATACCAGAAGAAATAATCATCATATTTTGCTTGTCTGGAGTATCTGTAGGACAGAGTAACAGAGTTGTCTTCTAAACTGTTCTCTTCTTTCTCTACTGGAGTGTTTCTTCACAGTTGACTCCTAAAGGATGAGATAACTCTGTTATTTCATGTTGTATAACACTTACAAAATATTCCAATCAGATGTTATTGGAATAAACGTGTTCATCCTTCATAATCTAACATACCTTGAGGATGGAGAGAAACATCAGAGAAAACCCCCAATGTGCAGTGGCAGCATGTTGAATAAGGTAATGTTGATGGTGTGTGTATTGATCTCTGTTGAATCTAGAAGTTCCTCTCTCTTCTATAGTTCAGTAACAGCTCAGCTCCTCCCTGAGTCTCTCCGTCTCCTCGTAGCTCGTAGTTTCTCTTCTCTCAGTTACACTTCTAAGGTAAAGTGATTCTAGACTACATCATATTGAAGGTTAACAGTGTGTCTCCCTCTGGTGGACGTTTGTGGAGTATTGTGTTGTCTTTGCTCCAAAGTTTTTGTCAGAGTTTTGGTGTTTCCTGTCACTGTGGGCCTCAGAGCACAGTAGTACACAGCAGAGTCTGACAGCTGAAGCTTCTGGATCTCCAGAGGAACTGATGTCTTGTTGATTGTAGCATCAAATCTGTCTTTCTGGAACTCTGGAGCATTATCTTCTGTTCCAAAGGTATCATGTCTCAATATAAATATTGGGAAGTCATTGACTTCTTGTTTATACCAGAACAAATATGCTTAGAGCTAACACTGGTCTCAAATGTACAGCCAAGAGTAAGTGTCTCTCCTTCAGTAGTAGACATCTCCTGGTGGCTGGATCACTCTGTCTTCTCCTTTACACTCTGGGGAAGAAGAGAACATGCAGAGGAAGAGATGAATCAATAAAGATGATTAATTAAGGAGAACAATCAGTATGTTTCAGTAGTTACCTAGCCAGAGAGTCAGAATCAGGATGTTAGTCAGCCAGTGTTTCATGTCTGCAGTGAGAGGGGGGAGAGAGGAAGAGCATTGATACTCTGATGGATCTGGGCCTTCACATCATTGCTCCTTCCTCTTCATCATCTGTTGAGGAACTCTCGACAATACAGCACATCACAATAGGAGAGCTGAAGTGTGTGTGTGTTCAGTGAGGAGCTGTCAGGTTTTTGTACAGAGACTGTGGGTTTGCTGTCACTGTGGGCCTCACAGCACAGTAGTACACAGCAGAGTCTGGCACTGCAGCAGAGGAGATCTGGAGATCCACACCATGCTTTTCTTCAGTAGTTTAGTAGAGGAGTGTGTCTAATCTCTGAGAGTCTGCTGGTCTTGGACTCATTAACAGGGAGTTCTTGTGGCTTTCCTAGAAGTTGTCAATCCAGGAGTAACATCTTCACAGCTGTTACTAGAAGCAACGTCACCATGGCTGAACACTTCTGCTGCTTTGGGAGGACACTGGACAAACTGCTGGACATTATTCACAATTCCCCCCTGCACACCGTCATCAGCACCAGAGGAGCCTGTTCAGTGGAAGGCTGCTCCTTCCCATGTGTGGACCAGCAGACTCAAGGACTCCTTTGTCCTCATGTCATCAGACTCTACAACTCCTCACTTGGGGGGGGGGGGGGGGGGGGGGGGGTAAAGAGGACAGTACAGAACAGGAAGGGAAAGAGTGGTTGCCTTGCCACTCTCTCACTGTGCAATCTTCTCACATACATACCAAGACTCTCTATCTGCTCTTAACTGATGCTTTATGTTAAAGGTCTTTTTATAGCTAAAAGTTAACTGTTATTGTTATACTGTATTTATCTATGCTGTATTTTTTATATATCATTATTTTCTATTCGAGTGTGTTGTAAGCTGCTGAAATCTGCTGCTGGAAACTCAATTTCCTCAAAAGGACCAATAAATAGAGTCTTAAGTCTATAGACCAGTGGCCCCCATCACTGGTGTTGGCAAGTCACTCCAAATGGTTTATTAATTATTTACATCAAAAGTGCCATCAAACAACTCCAAATCCTTCCCATGTGAATAAAACTATATATAATATGATAAGTGACTCCTGAGCCCCTTTAAGACATGTCCTGCAGCCGTGAACGTCTCTAACGTTCCGCAGAGAAGATGCATGTGACAACGCACGTCTCTGAATCAGAATCAGAACCAGCTTTATCTGCCAGGTATGAGGACACATACGAGGAATTTTTCTTTGGAGCATCGTTACTCACACTGTGCTTACACATACATATCAACCAAAACAGAAATATACACACTTATATATACACACATATCATACTCTAAACAGAACAATATAGAGGCATGAGTGCAATGAAGAGATCAATACAATTGTACAACAAATAAATTATATTACAATATGAACAGTATGACATTATGAACAGTTCTGAAATAGGAAATGAGAATGATGAATAAATAACAAATAATAAGTGAGATATGAGAATAATGAATAATACTAAATAAGTGTAATAATAGTGGAACCAGTGAACAGGTGCTGTAGAGACCGTGGTACTGGGTCATGGACCAGAACTGGACCTGACACTGTGTTCATTAGAGAGATGGCTTGTGGGACCAGATATGGAACGGCTTTCAGCTGCCCAGCTCCTTACAGCAACGCCTGTGGAACATCTGATGGAGCACACAGGAGGAGGAGGAAGGAGAGGTGTGTTTCAATTTTTTTATTTTTTAAAGAAGAAGCTCCTCTCGACACATCTGTAGTTGGCTGGTCTGCGCTGCCCCTGCTGACGCAGCACTGGAATATAATAGTTTTATATAAGTTTTATACATATCACTATTCTACTAGTATGGACATATTACCAAATATTCTCTCCATTAAAAGGCAGTGAATGCATTATTATAAAATGAGTAGGTGTTACAGATGTGTTTTGGTTTTCTTTTTTCTTTCTTTGATTTGATTTTAAGACCTTTTTTTAAAGCGTCCATATGTATCCATAAGTTATTGAGAAATATTTTAAATTGCCCATATTATGAAAGAAATCACCTTTTTCTGGGATTTGGGGTCATTTTGTGTCTCTGGTGCAGACACACTTAGAAAAAAACTTCATTGGGTTTGAGTGAGATCCGGTTTCTAATGTCCTCTGATCCAGTTTCTGAATGTCTCTGATCCGGTTTCTGAATGTCCTCTGATCCGGTTTTTGAATGTCCTCTGATCCGGTTTCTGAATGTCCTCTGATCCGGTTTCTGAATGTCCTCTGATCCGGTTTCTGAATGTCCTCTGATCCGTTTCTGAATGTCTTCTGATCCGTTTCTGAATGTCCTCTGATCCGGTTTTGAATGTCCTCTGATCCGGTTTTCTGAATGTCCTCTGATCCGGTTTCTGAATGTCCTCTGATCCGTTTCTGAGTGTCCTCTGATCTGGTTTCTGAGTGTCCTCTGATCCGGTTTCTGTATGTCCTCTGATCCGGTTTCTGAGTGTCCTCTGATCTGGTTTCTGAGTGTCCTCTGATCCGGTTTCTGAGTGTCCTCTGATCCGGTTTCTGAGTGTCCTCTGATCTGGTTTTTGAATGTCTTCTGATCCGGTTTCTAAATATCCTCTGATACGGTTTCTAAATGTCTTCTGATCCAGTTTCAGAATGTCCTCTGATCCGGTCTCTGAATGTCCTCTGATCCGGTTTCTGAATGTCTTCTGATCCGGTTTCTGAATGTCCTCTGATCCGGTTTCTGAATGTCCTCTGATCCGGTTTCTGAATGTCCTCTGATCCGGTTTCTGAATGTCCTCTGATCTGGTTTCTGAATGTCTTCTGATCCGGTTTCTGAATGTCCTCTGATCCGGTTTCTGAATGTCCTCTGATCTGGTTTCTGAGTGTCTTATGTCTTCAGTCTCCGGGTGAGCTGTCCAACATCTGCACGACTTTCTACGTCACTAGAGACGAGGCGGCTAACCGTAGCATGCTAACCGTAGCATGCTAGCTCGTTCTCAATGGAAAACACTGCTCCAACAGCCCCTAGTGGACCAGAATCTCCAAAAGAACTACTTCCTGTCCCTGTTCTACTTCCTGTCCCTGTTCTACTTCCTGTCCCTGTTGTGCAGGTATTCCAATGGCGTTTTTCCACTGCTGGTAACAGCTCGCCTCGGCTCGGCTCGGCTCGGCTCGGCCCATTCTACGTCCGTTTTCCATTGCAGTAAAGCCTCAGCGTGGCTGGTCACCATAGCAACGCATGATGACGTAATTTTCAACGTTGGCTCCTCGCCGCGGACACAAGAAATGTTTTGTTTCTAAAGAAGCTGAAGGAAGCAACAAACATCACCGCTGGAGAAACGGGAGTTTGGGAATCCTCCGGAGTTCAGACGTCGCCATGACGGTTGTTCGCCGACACCAAAGGGTACGTTACGTTTCCTGTAACGTTAGCTAACACCTGCACGTGTTCAGCGTCGCAGTCAGTATTTACTCTACGCTATAAAGTACATGAACTTTAGCTCCATGATTACACACCAACATGTCTGCTGTGGACCGGTTGTGTTCCAGAGCATTCAGACCGTCTGGTGGGCGAGGTCCGACCGGTGAGATCTCTGGTTCTGGTTCTGGTTCTGGTTCTGGTTCTGACCTGCTGGGCTGTGTATAATCTGTATGAGAGTCACGGAGAGGCTTACGACAATGACTGGGACACATCTGGGACAGCAGAGCCGGGGGGGGGGGACACTGTCCCAGGGGGCAGAGGAAGAAGACCGGGAAGTACGGGAGGGTTTGATGCGCTACTTGAAAAGCTAAATAAAAACTTTTGTTATATATATATATATATATATATATATATATATATATATATATATATATATATATATATATATATATATATATATATATTGTCTTGTTTTTTTAAAGTAACAGTGTGCAATATTGGAAACGACATGAAGCCGCTAGTAGCCCGAACAGTTGAACAGTGAGAATAGTGCAGAGAGTGGATAATCTGGTGTCTGGTTAGATTTTTTTTAAATGTCCCGTTTGTTCTGGACACACACTCCGCACTCTTGTTTGCTAACAACGCGGTGATCGACCAATTAGCAGTCTGCAGGTAACCACGTCACCTGTTGGTATCGCCTCGGCTCGCTGGGAACCTCGACTGAGGTAGTACTACATAAAGTACCTGGTAGCAGGTCCTTTATCTAGTACTACATAAAGTACCTGGTAGCAGGTCCTTTATCTAGTACTACATAAAGTACCTGGTAGCAGGTCCTTTATCTAGTACTACATAAAGTACCTGGTAGCAGGTCCCAGGGACTTTTTTTCGTAATGGAAAACCAAAAAAGGCGCGTAGAGCCGAGGAGAGTAGATACCACGCAGTGGAAGACCGCCACAAGTGTCCTCGTCTAGAAGAAGTCTCCCAGCTAGAAGATTCATAATAATAATATTAATATTAATACAAAATCCTGCGTGTAATACATCATAGTAAATGGTGTGACATTTTTTTATAAATCTTTTTGAAATTCATCTTTAAAACAATATATAATATAATAATAATAATAATAATAATAATGTATACTTTATTAATCCTGCAAGGGGAATTACAATTTAACAAATTCTGAAAATTTTAATTTTTTGAAAACTGATTATTCCGGCTGTATTCTGACCTTATTAATTAGTATTAAAACTCCCATATTTGTCATGTTTTTTTTAATATTGAACCAACATGCATCCATACGTCACTCTGAGCCTTTAAACTGATCCTGCGTCAGTTTGGCAGCGGCTGCAGGGCGTGGGCCCTTTACTCTCCCAACAACGCCGCTGATTGGTCAGCAGGGTGTGGCGGCGGCTCGCCATCCAATCACAGGCCTTCGCGTTGAGACGGGCCCGCCCTCGTTGCCTTCAGCAGGAAGAACGGTGGCGACGCGGCGTATTTACAGTCCGACTGTACCGAGCATCGGAAACGAGGTTATTTTAACTAAAAGTGGAAGATATCAGCCCGTCTTCAGAGTGTCACGTGAGACTGACAAAGGGGGAGCTAACCGGACAGCTAACCGCTAACGTTAGCCGTTAGCCGTTAGCTCGGTGCCGGCAGTGCCCGTCTGAGGTAAGCGCTGTTAGCATTAGCATTAGCATTAGCATTAGCATTAGCATGCCTCCAGAGCTAGCGGCTCACGCAGCTGTTTTCATCCGAGAATCACCGTCCGACAGGCGCCCGGCGGGTGACAACACCGCCTCCGGTCGTTTTATGACGCACCAAAGTTCATGTTAAATTCTGAT
The DNA here is from genome assembly GCF_008692095.1 of Etheostoma spectabile. Classification (NCBI taxonomy): domain Eukaryota; kingdom Metazoa; phylum Chordata; class Actinopteri; order Perciformes; family Percidae; genus Etheostoma; species Etheostoma spectabile. Next base: position 10,989 of record NW_022605339.1, read on the forward strand.
GATTTTACGTGTTTCTGGTCACCTGAACATGTCCACGCGCCCTATTACATCTCTGAATACCTTTATAATAGGTGACAGTGTTCTGGTGGGTTCGGCATGTTTCCCCCAAATTAAATACTAATACTAATAATTAATGTCCTATTTGTTGACAGTGCCAGCTTTGTGTTTGAGTTTAATGATAGGGAGAAAAACGGTTTGTCCACGTCATCCCCCAATTAATATTTAATAGATAGATAGATAGATAGATAGATAGATAGATATAGAGATAGATAGATGTTTATTGATCCCATAAAAAATGGGAAATTCCGGTGTTAAAGCAGCAGAATCAGTCCCAAAGCACAGAATATAAATAAATGAAATACTAGGAAAAATATACATACATACAATATACATGAAATAATAATATAATAAAATAAAAGAACCAATATTTGAATATGTACAGGATGGGAAAACAAAAATGTGCAACTGCTTAAATAATATATGCTAAAATGTAAAAAAAACAACAATTGTGCAGGTTGCACTTAGCTCAGTACTGTGGTGTCCAAAAGTCTGATTATTAACCTATAATTATATAATAATAATAAAATATAATAACTGTAGACACTGCCAGCTTTGTGTTTGAGTTAATGACCACGTGATGCTGCAGATGTATTTATGTAGAAAAGTATGTAAGTTGCATGCCCAGGCTGTTTATTATGGGATGTATAAATCCTCTCAGCCATCACTTTACACTAAAGTGACTGATTTATGGTTTGGAGATTTTGGTTTCATGTTAAAAATCAGAGTTTTTAGTTAATCAGATTACAAGTTAGTTTATTAGTTACGTTCTGCAGACAACAAACACAGTGCTAACGATATAACTTGTCATAATTATCAGATATTAACGTGTTCTCTGCTTGTTTGGGTCTAAAACTAATGAAACAATTTCAACAATGAAATCAACATAAAAAGCAGCATTAAAAAAGAACATTTACATTTACAAGTGCAGTTTTCTTTCAACTTACACAGAGTATTTAGCTATGTGTTGCATATATATATATATATATATATATATATATATATATATATATATATATATATTAGGGCTGTCCCCTCTGAGTCCATTAGACTAATCTGGGGTTTTGGTCTTATTCCACCAAGATTTATTTAGTTGATAAGTCATTTTTCATGCTAATTCATGCTTAATTCCTCATTTCCAAGAAACTTATGACACATTTAACTCTGTTGAACACCAGAGTTAAAGTGGAGCTTTTACAGGATTAGATAGAAACTCAGTTTCCCAGATGGTTCATTAACTACATCTATATTGTGCCTTTCTAGTCTCAAAGCTCTGCCGATTAAATCAACGCATCAATTAGTCGACAAAATCCTGTAAGCGTCAATAAGACTTTCTTTAGTGGAGGCCAGCCCTAATAAACATATATAAATATATATATATTGTATGTATGTACACAGCCACGGCCCTTTAAGACCCACGGTCTGGGTCTTAAAGGGCCGGATTACATTCTTTCACGTCTTAATGCAACCCCCTGACCTGTATAGAGGATGAAGTCCACATTAGAACCAGGTCTAACCATGAACACACCCCCGCAGCAGCATGAGTCCCCAAATCAACCAAACTTTATTCATAAAGCACGTTTCAGACGGTTGAGATGCAGCACCAGCTGCTTCAGTTTATCTCTATTTGACTTTACATCACGTGTAATTTAGCTGACGCTTTCATCCGAACCACTTCCAGTTGCTCTGGGTGTCAGAGGTCGCACGCCCTCGGGCCTCTAGGGGCATCTAGGGGCTCGGAGGTGGTAGCTGTATCGCAGTGGGACTCGAACCCTGGTCTCCCACACCAAAGGCCTCTACTGTACATTATTAACCCTTGTGTTGTCTTCCTGTCATCCATGAAAGACATTTTTTTTTCAACATTATTATTGTTTTCCCCACATTTTTGTCTCTTTTTCAATGTTGTGGGTGCTTTTAGAAAATGTTTTTGGTGTTTTTTCCAACACTATTTGATATTTTTAATGTTGACATTTTCAGCGATTATTTCGATGGCCCTTTTTTTGTGACAATTTTTTTTTTTTACTGAAAACGGGACAATTTGACCCAAAGACCACAGGAGGGTTAAAGGTGCAGTACACTTATTAAAACTAACTTCATGTCATATTTGCTGAAACTGACCCAATGTTCCAGGAGAACTACATGAAGCCTCCAGGGGAGGGGAGCCCCCAGACCCACATCATCCAGGTGTTGGGTCCAGGGGCTCCCCATTGCTGGGCTCACTCCGAGGGGCGGGACAAACGTCTGCTTTTTAAATTCCCTCTGCACGCCATAGGACAGCGCTCCAACCAATCAGAGCAGCGCTGGTAGATTCCACTTTTTACCTCCTGTTGTCCTCCTTTAAAAAATGTCTATTTCTGAAATCTGAGTTTCTTTTTAACCAAATTACCATAAACATGGATTCCTTCCAACGCTCTTTCATTCCTCTGATCTTAACTATTAGTCAAAATAATTCATAATTTCTGCTTTTTTAACTCTAATATCAGGTATAATTCTCTATAAATGAGGGTTATTGACCATGGATCCCAGAGAGTATAAAACTAGTAAAGTGGTGGTCATGGAAACTAAAGAAAAGTCTGAAAAAGACTCCCTGAATTCATTCACTCAGCATCACGTTTTGGGCATCAATAAGAAAGTTGAAATATATCCATCCCTCCATCCCTCCATCCATCCCTCCATCATGTGGTCTTTGTCCCCCGTCCCCAGTGAGTCGTTGCATGGGGGTGTGACGGCGTGTCGGCCATGATGAGCGCGGAGCCGGACGCCCTGGCTGTGGTCAACCAGCTCCGGGACCTGGCCTCCGACCCCATGAACCGCCGGGCCATCGTCCAGGACCAGGGCTGCCTGCCGGGCCTCATCCTGTTCCTGGACCACCCGAACCCCCAGGTGGTCTACTCCGCCCTGCTGGTGAGTGGCTGCTGCACCCTCAACACCTGCGTGTGTGTTAGCCTAGCACGTCTGGTCCCAGGGCCCAGGTATAAAGACTGGGGGGGGGGGGGCTTTTGCAGTTGCTGCCCTGAGACTCTGGAACACTCCACCCCCAAGATGTGGTAGTGCTTACAGGCGGTCACCAGCTGTCCATTGTTGCACGTATGAATGGAGTTTCTGAAATAAACCCCAAAAAAGCTGTTATTATCTGGTAGATAGTGTAATATGAACCCTCGTGTTGTTTTCCCTCAAATAGAAAATCAACACTATTGTTGACGCTTTTTTTTAACCCTCCTGTGTCTTCAGGTCTAATCTGACCCCCTTTACAAAAAGTTACTACATCAGAAATTTGGGTTTATTTCAAACTAATTGTCCCATAAAGTAACGAGGACGGTTCCCAACAACGTTCCTCACACGGTACATTAATCATCAGGTCTCTGCTCTCACTGGATTTGTTTTTTTTTTGTCAATTTCGTAGCATTTGGTGAACAAAATAATTGGAAAAAGTGTAAAAAAAAAAAGACAAAGATGTCAAAAGAGTGACAAATGTAAAAAAATGTGTTTTGGTTTTTTTTTTTTGGTCAAATTTATATCATTTGGAGAAGCAAAATTGGTAAAAGAACTTTCGAAGGAGTGTAAAAATAGAGAGAAAGAGAGAAAAATGTCAAATAAAGTAACAAAAACGTCAAAAAAGTCACAAAGGTAAAAAAGTTTTTACATTTTTGGGAAAAAGCCACAAAAATGTCAATAGGGTCGAAAAAGACGACCAAAACGTTGGTAAGGATGGTAACAAAATATAGGTCGGCGGTCGACAACACGACGGTTAATTCAGGTTTCAGACAGAAACAACGTAGAATTATAAGTATATTATATGTTATTATATAGCATTATAATTATATTATATGTTATTATATAGCACTATACCGCCCTGGTGTCCCGCGGTCTAACCGGGCCCGGTTCTGTCCCCAGGCGGTCCGGTACCTGGCAGAATGCCGAGCCAACCGGGAGAAGCTGCAGGGGGAGCTGGGGATGATGCTGAGTCTGCAGAACGTCATCCACAAGTCAGTCTCTTCTTCTATTAACATAGGGGGGGTATACTTATGCCCCTGTATTTTAACATAGGGGGGTGTATACTTATGCCCCTGTATTTTAACATAGGGGGGTGTATACTTATGCCCCTGTATTTTAACATAGGGGGGTGTATACTTATGCCCCTGTATTTAACATAGGGGGTGTACTAATATGCCCCTGTATTTTAAACATAGGGGGGTGTTACTTATGCCCCTGTATTTTAACATAGGGGGTGTATACTTATGCCCCTGTATTTTAACATAGGGGGGTGTATACTTATGCCCCCTGTATTTTAACATAGGGGGTGTATACTTATGCCCCTGTATTTTACATAGGGGGTGTATACTTATGCCCCTGTATTTTAACATAGGGGGGTGTATACTTATGCCCCTGTATTTTAACATAGGGGGTGTATACTTATGCCCCTGTATTTTAACATAGGGGGGTGTATACTTATGCCCCCTGTATTTTAACATATGGGGTGTATACATATGCCCCTGTATTTTAACATAGGGGTGTATACTTATGCCCCCTGTATTTAACATAGGGGGGTTATACTTATGTCCCCTGTATTTTAACATAGGGGGGTGTTACTTATGCCCCTGTATTTTAACATAGGGGGGTGTATACTTATGCCCCTGTATTTTAACATAGGGGTGTATACTTATTCCCCTGTATTTTAACATAGAGGGTGTATACTTATGCCCTGTATTTTAACATAGGGGGTGTATACTTATGCCCTGTATTTTACCATAGGGGGTGTATACTTATCCCCCTGTATTTTACATAGGGGGGTGTAACTTATGTGCTCCCTGTATTTTAACATAGGGGGGGTGTTTACTTATGCCCCTGTATTTTAACATAGGGGGGTGTTTACTTATGCCCCTGTATTTTAACAAACTTATTCAAGCCTCTGTGTTGGAGGGTAAGTGAGGGTAAACGTAGACTGGCGTATAGACTTATACTGCGTTGCTCTGTGGTCCAGGTCCACGACTCCCGGGGAGACCAAGCTGCTGGCGTCGGAGATCTACGAGCCTGCTGCAGGCGGTCGCAGCGACGGCGCCGAGCCGGCCGAGACCTCCGTCGGCAGCCGGAGGAAAGCCCAGTTCTTCTTGGGGTCCAGCCAAGAGGGGCCAAGACCGTGGTCTGCACATCCAGCCTGACGACCCGGTGAGGAATGATCTCTCTTTCATCAAGTTACGGCTGAGAGGAGACTTCAGATACAGTATTAGGGACCACTAAGGTCTATATAAAGAGACTTCAGATACAGTATTAGGGACCACTAAGGTCTATATAAAGAGACTTCAGATACAGTATTAGGGACCACTAAGGTCTATATAAAGAGACTTCAGATACAGTATTAGGGACCACTAAGGTCTATATAAAGAGACTTCAGATACAGTATTAGGGACCACTAAGGTCTATATAAAAGAGACTTCAGATCCAGTATTAGGGGACCACTAAGGTCTATATAAAGAGACTTCAGATACAGTATTAGGGACCACTAAGGTCTATATAAAGAGACTTCAGATACAGTATTAGGGACCACTAAGGTCTATATAAGAGACTTCAGATACAGTATTAGGGACCACTAAGGACTATATAAAGAGACTTCAGATACAGTATTAGGGGACCACTAAGGTCTATATAAAAGAGACTTCAGATACAGTATTAGGGACCACTAAGGTCTATATAAAGAGACTTCAGATCCAGTATTAGGGGACCACTAAGGTCTATATAAAGAGACTTCAGATCCAGTATTAGGGGACCACTAAGGTCTATATAAAGAGACTTCAGATACAGTATTAGGGGACCACTAAGGTCTATATAAAGAGACTTCAGATACAGTATTAGGGGACCACTAAGGTCTATATAAAGAGACTTCAGATACAGTATTAGGGGACCACTAAGGTCTATAAAAGAGACTTCAGATACAGTATTAGGGACCACTAAGGTCTATATAAGAGACTTCAGATACAGTATTAGGGACCACTAAGGACTATATAAAAGAGACTTCAGATACAGTATTAGGGGACCACTAAGGTCTATATAAAAGAGACTTCAGATCCAGTATTAGGGACCACTAAGGTCTATATAAAGAGACTTCAGATACAGTATTAGGGACCACTAAGGTCTATATAAAACTCAAGAGACTTTACGTATTAGGGACCACTAAGGCTATATAAAGAGACTTCAGATACATTTAGGGACCACTAAGGTACTATATAAAGAGACTTCAGATACAGTATTAGGGACCACTAAGGTCTATAAAGAGACTTCAGATCCAGTATTAGGGGACCACTAAGGTCTATATAAAGAGACTTCAGATACAGTATTAGGGGCCCACTAAGGTCTATATAAAGAGACTCAGATACCGTATTAGGGACCACTAAGGTCTATATAAAGAGACTTCAGATACCTTATAGGGACTACTAAGGTTATATAAAGACTTCAGATACAGTAGCAGGGCAGGGACCACTAGGTCTATATAAAAGAGACTTCAGATACAGTATTAGGGACCCACTAAGGTCTATATAAAGAGACTTCTGATACAGTATTAGGGGACCACTAAGG